>NW_019384533.1:295999-300307 GCF_000671375.1 Centruroides sculpturatus | reverse complement strand
TTTAATTAATATGCATCTATGTCCTTAATTTAATCAAAATTATTCTTTCAATCACTATATCAGTGTATTTCTATTAATAGGACTTATCATACTGGTGTATAAGATTACAGCCTCACAGTTACACAGATTAAAATTGTTTTATTTTCCAATTACATGAAGGAAACAAACAAATTTCAGAAGGAAACAAACAAATTTCACCCTTATACAGGTAATCGGAAAATAAAACAATTTTAATCTGTGTAACTGTGAGGCTGTAATCTTATACACCAGTATGATAAGTCCTATTAATAGAAATACACTGATATAGTGATTAAAAAAATAATTTTGATTAAATTAAGGACATAGATGCATATTAATTTAAGGTGATTGTTTGTTTCTGTTTCTATAATCATAAAATCTTTGGAAAAAGTTCATTTTTGATAGAATTCTCTCCAGAAGAAATTAAAAATTATTTATTTTACTTTATTTATTCATCAATTACAAGAATTGGCCTAACTATTACAGTCTGTCAGATCTTTATCTTGTAAGTAAGCTAGGCTTTAGTTGAATAAGTGAAATTATTATTAATATTTTTCATACTTAATACAGTTTAGGCAGTTTAATCTCAAGTATTCCATTCTTTCCATTTCACTTACAACATAAATACAATTAACTGAAAATCTGCATTATCCAACTGTAAGTGAAAAGGCTTCTTATAATCCATAAAAGATTTGCCTTAAATGCATAGTGTATAAACACTATATAGTACTTTTAATCTTGACTATTCTGAGAAAGTGGCTGATGCTGATGTGACTCAGAATATTGCAGCAAGAGAAGGAAGAACCATTATAATACAAGGTTGAACTGAAAGTTCATTTAAGTATTTACATAATCACTCATTTGTGTTGCTTCTGTTGCGCTGATCAAGTTTTAACTTATTTAGGTGGGCATTAAAAATATTTATATATTTAATAAGTAAGTTTAGTTAGTTATTTTTTAACATTCCATTATTTTTTTTAAAAAAATTAAAATAGAAGATAAGAAGGTGAATTTCTACATATCATGCTCTATTACCAAACAGGAAAAAATGTGACAAAAACTCAAAAACAATGTGCTGTATATAGGGAGAATGCCGTTACTGATCAAACATACCAGAAATGGTTTTCAAAATTTAGGGCAGGAGATTTTTCTCTTGAAGATGCACCTTGGTCAGGATGGCCCTCAACCAGAGAAGATGAATCCATAACAGCTTTAATCCAAAATGATCAACATAGAACAACATGAGAAATAGATAATACCTTAAAAATATCCCAAACATCTGTTGTCACACATTTGGCTTATATTGTATACACTTCCCATTATAATGTTTGGGTTCCCCATCAGTTAAGTGAACAAAACCTTATTGAGCATTGTTTCTGTTTGTGATTCACTTTTAAAACGCAATGATTACNATTTCACCCTTATACAGGTAATCGGAAAATAAAACAATTTTAATCTGTGTAACTGTGAGGCTGTAATCTTATACACCAGTATGATAAGTCCTATTAATAGAAATACACTGATATAGTGATTAAAAAAATAATTTTGATTAAATTAAGGACATAGATGCATATTAATTTAAGGTGATTGTTTGTTTCTGTTTCTATAATCATAAAATCTTTGGAAAAAGTTCATTTTTGATAGAATTCTCTCCAGAAGAAATTAAAAATTATTTATTTTACTTTATTTATTCATCAATTACAAGAATTGGCCTAACTATTACAGTCTGTCAGATCTTTATCTTGTAAGTAAGCTAGGCTTTAGTTGAATAAGTGAAATTATTATTAATATTTTTCATACTTAATACAGTTTAGGCAGTTTAATCTCAAGTATTCCATTCTTTCCATTTCACTTACAACATAAATACAATTAACTGAAAATCTGCATTATCCAACTGTAAGTGAAAAGGCTTCTTATAATCCATAAAAGATTTGCCTTAAATGCATAGTGTATAAACACTATGTAGTACTTTTAATCTTGACTATTCTGAGAAAGTGGCTGATGCTGATGTGACTCAGAATATTGCAGCAAGAGAAGGAAGAACCATTATAATACAAGGTTGAACTGAAAGTTCATTTAAGTATTTACATAATCACTCATTTGTGTTGCTTCTGTCGCGCTGATCAAGTTTTAACTTATTTAGGTGGGCATTAAAAATATTTATATATTTAATAAGTAAGTTTAGTTAGTTATTTTTTAACATTCCATTATTTTTTTAAAAAAAATTAAAATAGAAGATAAGAAGGTGAATTTCTACATATCATGCTCTATTACCAAACAGGAAAAAATGTGACAAAAACTCAAAAACAATGTGCTGTATATAGGGAGAATGCAGTTACTGATCAAACATACCAGAAATGGTTTTCAAAATTTAGGGCAGGAGATTTTTCTCTTGAAGATGCACCTTGGTCAGGATGGCACTCAACCAGAGAAGATGAATCCATAACAGCTTTAATCCAAAATGATCAACATAGAACAACATGAGAAATAGATAATACCTTAAAAATATCCCAAACATCTGTTGTCACACATTTGGCTTATATTGTATACACTTCCCATTATAATGTTTGGGTTCCCCATCAGTTAAGTGAACAAAACCTTATTGAGCATTGTTTCTGTTTGTGATTCACTTTTAAAACGCAATGATTACGTGAAAACGCATTTTTAATGTGATTAATAACAGGTAATGAAAAATGGATTGTTTACAACAAATTCAACACGAGATCTTGGAGTAAACCAGGTCATCTGCCAGTGCTGCAACCTAAAGCTGGTTTGCATCCCAGAAAAGTAATGATTTCAGTTTGGTAGGATTGGAAAGGGAATCTTTATTATGAGCTTTTACCCAACAACCAAACAATTAATTCCAATAAATATTGTTTCCAACTGGATAAACTGAAGGTTGCAGTGCATCAAAAATGTCCAGAACTAGAAAAATCAATGTGGAGTGGTATTCCATCATGATAATGCAAGGCAACACATATCATTGAATGTGTGCCAAAAACTTCTAGACTTTAACTGGAATGTTTTGAGTCACCCTGCATATTCTCTGGATATTGCTCAGACTATCATCTTTTTCATTTGTTGCAGAATAATTTAAATGGCATAAAATTTCAATCTTTAGAAGGTATCAAAAATCACATTGATAATTTCTTCAATCAGAAACCCACCCATTCTACACAGATGGAATTATGAAACTACCCATCAGATGGCATAAGGTTATTGAACAGAAGAGTGAATACATTGTGGATTAAAGTCTTTTATTTATTTCTAAAATAGTGTATTTTATTTCTCTCTAAAAACTGAATGAACTTTTGGTTCAACCCTACACAAAAAACTCTAAAGGACATTTTAAAAATAGTTTAATATAATAAATCATTTTGTAATACATGTTGTTTCTGTTACACTTTTTATCATTTAGCTTCAATGTGAGACAAACCATTCACATTAACTGCAATAAACACACTTCTATTCTTAAATTTATTGTACAATATATATTAGTTGCATAATAAATAAATTATGTAAAAAATGTTGTTATTAAATCTTAAATTCATCAAGATAGAAAAAAAGGTTTAAAAGTGATACCATATGCAATCTTTTATATTCATAATTTTAAATCCAAAATGGCTATGGCCTTCCATTTTATTCAAGTTATTGGTTATATGAAATAGCATTAGTCCATATTACCTTAGATAATTGAACTTTCATTGTGTTTTATACTCACATCTACAATGAATTGCAAACAAAAATGAAATGAAAGAAACTAAGATAAACAGAATGTTTGGAGGATACCTTCTAAGCTAAATACAGGATAAGAAATGTCTTTTCAACAGCAACTTTTCAGATATGGAATATACAGTCGACCCCCCTATAACACGGGCTCATATAGTTCAGATTCCTATATCACGGCGAAAAAATTGCAATTGTATTCATACAAACATGCTAAAAAACTCGTATAATTCGGTAAAACGTCATCGCCAACTTGTGTCGCGACAGGATTGGCTGAATCTAGACCAGTGTTTCCCAAACTTTTTAGGCCATGCCCCACTTTAACATTTCTAAAATCATCATGTCCCCCCATACATAATTTTAGTTATAAAATTTATTTTTGTTCTTTTTAGTAATATGAATGATAATTTTAAAGCGATTTCTTACAACTGTTGTCAAAACAAAGAAACGAACTTTTAATAAATAAAAAAATAATAGATTTTAAAAATTTACTTTAATGTGATTTGTGGACTTGATGCTTTTTACACAGCGATTTTATATCTGGTTCAAGCTTAGTTAGCTTAA
>NW_019384533.1:275151-292388 GCF_000671375.1 Centruroides sculpturatus | reverse complement strand
GACCTACTAAAAACCATTTATTATTTAATGTCCATAAAAATTATATTTATATTAATGATGTCTCCAAAGTTCAGCGAATTTTTCACAAAAAAAATAATTTATCAGGAAGCACATGAGCGCCATTCAATGACAAGCTCCATGACAAAAACAAGCTTAAGCAATGGCGTCGTCGAATGGTGCACACTCAGTAAGTAATCCTACAATTTTTTGTTTCTAGCATAGTTTATATGGATTATTCCAAAAAAATTATACATGTTTTGGAAATGTTGAGTTAAATTAGCCTAGAATCGATTAATTTTATGGAAGAAAACCTTTCAAACAGCCATAGTCCGTAAACTGCATACATGCCGGGCTGTGATTGGTTCATGTATTCAAGGACTCTTAGAACATCAATTTCATAAAGAACGGAATATATCTACCATGTTATAGGGGAGTTGACTGTACTTGGTTGGCAAGATGTGTGACATCTTTATTTTAATTTTAGCAACAGAATATTGCTAAAATTAAAGCAAAAGTGTATTAAATATACCATTATCTTTTGATAAATTTTCTAAAAGAAATTAAATTTACTTTATATAACANGGCTTGAAGATGATCTCATTCCTTTATTCACTAATCTTAAAAATAATTTATTTTATAACATCAATGTTTATCAGATTTTTTAAATTAAAATATCAGTTAGCTGTTTTATGAAAATAAAATATCTATAAAGTATGCATTACAATTATTCTGTAATTTAATTGAACTGCATCTGGATGAAATAGGTATTAAAACAATTATTATAAAACTGCAGCAAAGAAAATTTATTTGCAACAAACATTTTTGATTATATCAAAGATTTCCTATGTTCAAAGATTCATATTTCAAAGATTTCAGATCTGTTCTAGTTTTTTATTTTATATGTCAATAAAGTTTAATATTAAATTTACAACCTCTCTTCTTACTTCTTTCTTCAGTGGCTTATGTAATTCTTTTTATTAATTGGCTCTTTTGCTGTTAAATTCTTTGTTTCTTCCTGATTTCATCTAAACAGCTATTCAAATTTCAGAAAGCTCATTATTGATGTATAGCTATGCTCATAGATAATGCCTTTATCACAATTGATTATTTCACAAATTCACTTTGAATATCCCAAATTATTATTGTTATAATATCACTTGCTATAAAAAGAAGAAAGTGTTAATTTTTTTCTATTTTGTTATTTGATTTATAGAAAAATGTAAGCATTTAAATTGATAAGATGAAAACTTCAAAGTAAAATTAATCACAATTGTACAAAAAGAAAGAAAACTTTTAATTTAATACAGTTTTAAATTTTCTTCAGATTACAGATAATGATTTTGATAGAAACTGATATAAATTTTTCATTATCTAGGTTGCCATTTATATTTTTTATGAAATTTATGATTTTATTTATTATTTGACAACCTTAATTTGATCCATTTGGATCNAAAACCTTTCAAACAGCCATAGTCCGTAAACTGCATACATGCCGGGCTGTGATTGGTTCATGTATTCAAGGACTCTTAGAACATCAATTTCATAAAGAACGGAATATATCTACCATGTTATAGGGGAGTTGACTGTACTTGGTTGGCAAGATGTGTGACATCTTTATTTTAATTTTAGCAACAGAATATTACTAAAATTAAAGCAAAAGTGTATTAAATATACCATTATCTTTTGATAAATTTTCTAAAAGAAATTAAATTTACTTTATATAACATTATTTCTTTGTACTCTTTCATTTAAAAATTTAGATATATAATACTGCAAACTAGAAATATTTGTTTTTATGTTTTGTATTAGAATGAAACATCTCCATGAAAATATTTTTAAAATTTTAAACTAAAATTTTATATAAAATATAGTTAATAAAATGTATTTTGTCTGTAACAAATTATTTATAATTCAGTTTTTTCAAGTTTAAATAAAAAAGAAAAAAAAATAATAATAATAAAGTTAAGCAAAAAATATTAACTTTCTTACTTATCATCTTGTAATAACGGTCTCTCAATTTGTGATAAAACTGAAGGATAAGCTACATCTTTCACAATAAATTTTCCATCTTCTTGATCTCCAAATAAGGCACAAATAATACCTAATATTTGATCATCTAATTAATCAACTGAAATTTAAATCATTTATTATATAAGTTATGCCAAATCTGAAAAGATTACCATTTCATGAAATATGCAACCATGCCAAGTGGCATTAGCACAGCATTGTGGTAAAATTTATGAAATGTATTTTGGAGCACTTTTCTTCCATTTTCATTTATCAATTTCACTTAACTAGACTTTTTGCTTGTAAAACAAAGTCATCAATTTCAAGCTTACTAACAGAAAGTAAAAATAACATAAGAGCAAATACTTCACATACAAATAAAACAAATATATAACCACAGTACCTTTATTTTTCTGTAAAACAAACATTTTTGATCTACTTCTAAGATCTTCCTCAGATGTTCCATTTTCAAATAATACCTGATGAAGATCTTAAGAGATTGAAAATGTTTGTTTTACATAGAAATAAAGTTCTTGGGCTAGATAAAGGTATTGTGGTTATATATTTGAATTAATGTAAACTGCTAATAAAAAATTATTTTGAAAACCTCATTTTTCTTCAAGCAGCATATTGTACCATGAATAAAAAATAAAATACAGCAAGAGATGTAGCTATAGCTGGTAATTGAGAATGCTTAGAAATGTTATTCAGGTAAGTAAAATATATCATTTTGTTACATTTCACTTACTTCAATGGCATTTCTAAGTGCACTCAATTACCAGCTATAGCAATATCTTGTTGTATTCATTGTATTTTATTTTTTATTCATGGTGTAATATGCCACTTGATGAAAGATGAGCTTCTCAAAATAATTTTTGATTAACAGTTTATATTAATTCTACTTTCTGCCATCTTGCTGATGAAACCAAGCTGAATGTGATGTCATTACCATTTTTTTTCTATTAAATTTTTTTAACCTTCAAATGTGTAAATAAGTATCATTAGGAAGTATAAAATATTAAGTATTTTTCAAGAAGACAATGCTAAAATAAAAACTTTGACTAGTGTTTTCTAAGTCATAATTCAATGAGTGATATAAATATTGGTAACTTATTGAAAAGTATAAAGTGCATTTCGTGAAATAGGTAACATTTGCAGATTTGGTATAACATGTATTATTTATATATAACAGTGGCATTAGTAATATATTGAATAGGTTTCAATTTTTTAAAATACTTTTCCTATAGTACTGTCTTCCAATGGAAATAATCCTTTTATGTTTTCCTGATTTGCCCCCAGGTATTTTTTCCAGATGTTGAGGCTGGACATACAGAAACCAGTGCAATAGTATTGGCAGTTGCTGAATAAGAAAAAAATTTATATATTCAGATGAGAAGTATCTGCCAGTGGCTGAGTGGGTAAAACCATTGAACACTGGCAGTTGGTAGCAGGTTGTGCTTTACCAACAAGCTGGCCATATGGAGTTTTCTGGATTTTCTTCATATGTCTAACATCCAAGTAGGGGCCAGTTTCTCATAGAAAGTCTTCTTGGGAGGCACTCATTTTTGGCAGATTGCCCATGTGCAGCATTGTTGTATTCCATCAAACCAAACCAATCAGACAAAAAGTATGTTGATTGGCACAATAAAAACAAATTAAATGAACTAGATCACTGTTGGCCACAATGAATGTTTTGGTCCAATTGGAGCTGATGCAAAAGCAAATGGGATGGAGACATTCTCTTTCATTGGTAGATCATTTTTTGATAACAGACTGTACTGTCTGGTAATTATCTGTCCTTGTTACGGGGTATGAGGTACAGAGAAGCACTAATGATGATGTATTGAAAGGGAAAGGTACAAATATGATTACTGAAAGGGGAAATTGACACTAAATCCCAGAATACAAAATACCCATGAAGGAAGTTCAGATGGATATAAAAGATTTGGAAATGCTGTGAATGCTACAATATAAATGTATGCATGTAGAAAGAAAAAAATAAATTAGTAGTTTTAAGCACTGTTCTTTAGTTATAGTTTTTCTAAAACAGAACTGTATATTTAGTTCCCATAGATTAGTTCCAATAGATTTTTTAGAAAAATTTATAGTTACTAGCTGCAAGGACCTGCTTTGCTGGGTTTTTATTTGTTCGTACATTTGTATGTAATATAGTTGTTTTTATATATAAAATACTGTTTTTCTAAGTAATCTAGAATCTAGCTGCAAGGACCCGCTTCGCTGGGTTTTTATTTGTGGGCAAAAAGTAACAATAGTGAAGATTAAGATAATTACANATAATTATTAAATTTAATACGAGATGGCAGCATAACTGCCTACCTCTAGTCAAATTAATTAATTTATAATATTTAAATATAGCCTTTACATAGCCCAAGAATTTGGCATATCATTTGGCTGGTTTATCAGACATATTATCTGTGATTTTTTCGTTTTTTGCAAATTGAATTCTCATTCCAGGTTGGTTCATTCCATGCTAGAAGAAAAGATGAAGATGATTCATGCTCCTTAGCAATGTATACTGTATAATTTTCTTTGAATAAATGTTATACATAAAATATTTGAGTATTTTTTTCAGCATGGAATGCATTATTGTATTTTACATCAACTTATATGGGAAAAACTGTTTTGCTTAACGAGTGTTACTCATTATGAGTAAGATTCTGGAACGAATTATGCTCGTTAAGCAAGTTTCCACTGCATACAGGGTGAACAAAAAGTAGGTGGACAGTAAATGGTAACATCTATTGAGATTACATATATAATTATATTTACTAATACAATACAATACAATTTTATCAATGCAGGTGCTCAAACTGCTGTTCATCACAACTTTTACATAGCTTTGAACTCTACATTTCACCATTTCATGCTTCAACAAACATTTTTGCCTAAGTACCTTTGTGTATTAATTTCTTGAAATGCATCTCTGATGTAATTTTTCAACCATAACCATAACCAAGTTAAATATACACCATTGTTATAATATATGTTATAAGCGATTGATTGATCGGCCATGTAGAATTCTTCTGTACATAGTTTAGTTGTCTAGTATTAGTTTAGTTTTAGATTCTAAATTTAAAAAAAAAAAAATCCCATTTATATGTATCGGGTCCTCACGTACCATGTAATCTATATTATTATATCACAGTAAGCTGATATTTACATTCTCTCTGCGTGTTAAAATTGTAATCTGTTCTTAATGTTATTGTGACATTGCAGTGTTCAAGGTTAGTTTATACCTACCCATAAGTAATGGGTTTTGCATTTTACTGTAACCGGACCATTCCTCATAATTGTTAATACTGTATAACAGTCTTGTCAACTTTTGTAATTTTGGTTATTAATAATTTCCGATGCAGCACTCTGAAGTCCTAATAACTTTTTTCAGCGTTACTTTTCCCCTTTTCCTTTATACTTCTCCCTTCAGAACCCTTCCTTCAACCCTTTCTTCACTCCTTTCTCTTTGTAGTGGGCTAAGTTTGCAAAAGCAGAAGCCCTTCCTCCTCCTTTATTATTATTATTGTTATAATATAATCTTAACACAAAGCCTATTCCACCTACTTTTGGTTCACCTTGCATAATAGCAATATACAGGTAATATTTTAAGCTAAAACATGAAATAAAATATTTGTTGCCAATGATACTACATTATTATGATACAGTATATTAAAATTAATGTAATCTTTTATTTGGCATTAACTATGATAGACTTTTTGAAAACACTGTGAAAGCAAACTAGCAGCTAAAAAATGAAAATGATTATTAATTAATTAGTGACTGAATAACTTGAGCAAGCATTAAACAATCAAAAATTAAACAGGAGTAACGAAACTATTTCTGTTTCATCTTAAAGAAATGACAAAAGTGGCCTTTCTAATAAAAAAAATATTTAATAAAGAAAATCTAAAAATTGTAAATTAAAATTAAAAATTGTAAATTAAAGACCATATCACATTTTACCTAATTTGTCATCACATTAAAAAATATACAGTAGAACCTCGATTATCCGAATCTTCGATTATCCAGATTGTTCAAAATAAACAAAAATTTTACGAATTTGCTGATTTGCACTTGGAAAATTGCGATACTGTTTATGTACGTGATGGAATGAATATCTTTTTTTGTTCCAATGTCTCACCCGGCACAGTGGTCGTAAACTTTTTAATACATTTTGCATTGTAATAAAAATATAACTTGACATACATATTTATAAATAATTTATATTGAAATTACATCATTTCTATGGCCAAGGGCGGCGTAAGGCATGGGCGACACAGGCCACTGCCTACAGCCTCGCACCTCAAAGATTTATGCATGATTTAAAAGCTGTGAAGGCAACGAAAAAATTTTACTTGTCATAAAACAATAAATAGTTTGCATTTTTATGAATAAAAATTTGACAGTTTCAACTGCTTTTTATTTTATAAAATCCGTCTTCTTGCACCACCAGAGGGCCTTTAAACAATAGGCAGTCTGTTAGTACTGGTCAGTAGTAGTCCAAATTCAATACGAATGTTTATTTCTTGAAAATTTGATCACAATTTAAATACAGTATTTATTTTTATTACTACCAATATGTCATCGAAAAGAAAATGTGTTGTATTATCATTAAAGATAAATATAATCAACGGTTTGAAACACAGTGAGTCTGGACATTCATTATCTAATAAATATGGTGTTGAAACGTCAACAATCTCAGATATAAAAAAACAAAGTGAAAAAATTATGAAGTTAAACAATAATTGAATTTCTTAATAAAAAATAATTTAATATTGAAGCTACAGTATATGTAAATCTAGACAAATAAAAATTATTCATACTGTATGTACTATACATGTCTTTCACTGTCAATTATTATTTTTTCAATTATCCGGATTTTTCCTTATCGGGACTATTTTCATCCCCCAATTAGTCTGGATAATCGAGGTCCTACTATATATTTTTTCAGTTAGTATATAATTATTCAAAAAGTTTTGCAATAAAATACTTATACAAAATGTTGCCTAAGTTAACTACTGTATTAGTTTAAATTATCTTAATCTATGCTAACATAAGAAGAAAATATTTGCTTATAAAATTATAATTACCTCTTCACTTATTTCTTTTAAAATATTAGGTTGAAGAGTCATATATTTAAATAATGTTCCCAATATACATACATTTTTATCACCACTGAGTTCACAAAGCTTTTTGATTGAAATATCCTGACCTAAAATTATAAATATTAATTTATTCAAAAATTAATAATTTGGTTTATATCATATATTTATAAAAAAATTTAAATATGTATATAGAAAATGAAATGATATACTTAAATATTAACATAAGAATAAATATTGTAAAATATAATTATGTTTTATTTATCATGTATTTCTTTATAGGTATTAATTAGGAATCTATAAGAAATTACAAAAATTCTTGTTGAGTCAATCAAGAACAAAAGTAAACATTTTAATGTGTACTCATAGCTAATTTATTGTCAACTAAATAAAATGAAAACAACTTTTAACTCCAGAAAAGCATTTAATTACAAATGTTTTAACCTAATTACCACAACAGGGTGTGATATATGAGTTAAACAACTTTTCAAGATATAAATAACTTTAATTCAATATTTTTATATTTTGTTAAAAGTAAATACCATTGGCCAACTTGAAATGGACTTTAATTCTCACCCAAGTACTTTTGGTTAAGTCAATTTAACCTCTGTTCAATCCTGACAAAGCTGTATTTTAAAATCATTTTAAAACTTTTTAAAATAAGGTTTTGTAACTTTAAAAAAAATGTTTAAATTATTTAAACCTCAGCATTTGAATATTATGTCCATTGAACAATGATTGAAAACTGATATTTAATTCTGTTCAATTTGTAAACTGAAGATGATTCAAATGAAGCCAAAAATGTTCTGTAAATAAATATTTTTGGTATCAGTATAAAACAGTGTGTGTTTTTAATGGTACTGAATATTAAAGATAGTTTAAATTATAAAATTTAATGTTCAAAAACTTTATAAATTGTTTTATACTTTTACTTCCAAATAAAATGCTTATTTGTTTTATAATTTATTTAGATGTCAGAAGGATTATCTGGTTAAAGAAATTTATGCATATAAATTGAATAAAGTTAAGATGTAGTCTTAAAAAGGAATTATTTCAAATTTTTAAGAATATTGATATTAATTTTCTATAACATTAAAATTATTATATTCATATAGTTTTTATAAGTTAACTTTATTTACCCCATTTTTGTTTAGCTGCTTCTTTTACACGTTCTGACATTAATTTCAACCTAACAGCGTAAAAAGGAGCATACTGATTTGAAAAATGCCTTTCTAATAGTAGATATTTTTCAGAGTAGTTCAAGTAGCTACAGGTTGCTCTTTCGTATTTAATATCTGTGATTTTAGAAGATGACATCAATTTTCCAGCATTACAATCATTTTCAACTGTTGGAATCATTACATTTACCTATTAAAAAATAATTATGTTAATTATAGTAAAAAAATAAAATAAAATTTAATAAGTGTATTACTTTGCTGTATTGGAGCTCCAATAAAGCAGAGTTATATGTTTATATAGTATAAAAAATTGGAGTTTATTCATTATTTGCAAAAGTTAATAAAATACAAACATAAGAAATTATATATATTATTTAGTATTAATATATAATAAACATAATTTTAAATTTTAAATTTCTTAACAAATAATTAAGTCATTATATAAAATTACTAGCTGTTACCAATGGCTATGCCCGCGCGGATTTTGCAATTTGATAGAAATAACCCTCCTTCGGTACTTCACTAAGATTCTCAATCATTAGTTGTTACTAATTTGGTAAAATTATTGATTTTTGTTTGTTTCAAACTATGGACTGCTAATGCACCTAAATTCAACTTTCAAATATTTTGGGATTCCGAGATATGATTAATCTGAGTTCTATTTTTCCAAAACATAAATGACGTTATCTGAAAATTCCTAAAAAATAAATATTTACTGAAAAATAGAGTTTCAGTCACTCCAGTACCTGTTTATAAACCACATCTGTGGTACTGCTTTCGGGACTAAGACTTTTTAAGCCTTAATCCTCTCCCTCTCTTCTGCAGGGAAATTTTGAAAAATTCCTTCTTAGTGTGCATTTTCATGATGTATCCTAACTGTGTACTAAATTTCACCTCTTTAAGTTCAGTGGTTTGCTCTGGGCAATGATGAATCAGTCAGTCAGTCAGGACATTCAATTTTATATATATAGATATGTTTAAAACCACTGGTAAAATATACAGTTTGTAGCATAAATGGGCAAAAAAGGCAACCAATTTATACATAAAAGAAAAGATTAAGCACTACATATAACATATTTTATACTTATTAGCTAAGAGAATGGTATTCATAATGACAATATAACATGATAATAACCATCTAGATTTCAATCATAAATCAGATTGTCTCCCACAAGTTTTGATAATATTTTACTATTTCAGTGGAAATTAGTTCATAAAATAAAATGGCCAGTTGGTCAAGCAGCTAAGGTGGAAACCTATTGCTCAGGGGATCCAGTATGAAATCTGATAGATGAAAAAAACTCCAGGATTTTTTCAGGGGTGGTCTTTCCTGATATGATGGGCCTTGCCCTCACCATCCAGCTGCCCCATTGTGTGTCTGGCTGATCCCATAATGGGCTTGCAAAAAATCCAATTTATGCAAAAATATGTAGAAAAAATTTCCAAAACAGGTATCTCTTATTTTGATCAAAATGTAACATAATTCAATTTACTATGGTCATATTAACATTGAGACATTAGTAAGATTGTGGCTCTGAGGAATTTGTGACCTCAACCAGACAAGCAAAAAGTCAAAGGAACTACATCTGTACATGCAACCTTTTTCAACATATTTACCTCCTAAGTTTTCAGTACTATTGCCTATTTGCCATGTTCCACATAAAAGTCATTTGCCTTGATTTCTGCTCTGCATGTCAGATAAGAGTGGGAGTAAGCACCTCGGCACACAAGCAGGGCAAACTCCCAAACCCCAACTATATAACATCAAGTACTCCAAGAACAGTTCAGTGAGCTTCAGGTTGACTGTTTTTGAGCTTTCAAGTAACCCAGGAACAGAAGGTGAATACCATGTGGGCAAAACATTGCTTAAATAGTTGACCTTGGATAATAATCAGATGTTTTTCAGCATAATTTTGAAAAATACAGTAGAGCGTCGTTTATCCGAAGGAATTCCAGTCAACAAATTTAAATTTTCTCCAGTGCTGTAGCGCTTTAATCTTTGGCTATGTCTTCGGCTACTTAAATATTTTACGTTTTTGATACTAAATTAACTTCTGAAGTATAATTTCTTATTGTTTTTATATTTTTCAATATATTTATTTTGTTTGTACAAAATAAAAAAATAATTTTTAACGATACAATAGTCTTCGTTAGGCTTAACATCGACGAAAATTCAACGCGAAGCGACACGCAACAGAGAAAAATTTCAACACGGGATAAACTAATATATTTTTTCATACATAATTGGTTATCCGAAAAATAAGTTATCCAAACAACCCCAGTCCCCAATTGATTCGGATAAACGACACTCTACTGTAGTTCTGAAAATTTTCACTTTTAAATTTTATCCTATTTTTGAGAGTTTCCACAAATCCAGATAGGCTGATTTCAGGGGGCTATATCTTGCAAAAGATCACACATAGAGCATTGGTTCCTTAGAGTTTTTTTTTTTTTTGTTTATGCCCATGTGTCATATTGCCCCAATTTAAATATTACAAACATGAAAGAAACCCAGAAAACTCCATGTGGCAAGCCCACTGGTGAGGCACAAACCCACAACAAACTACTAGTGTTCAGCAGTTTTATCCATTTGGTCACCAGTGAGCCCTTTTGACATTTTTACACCTCTACAGGATAAGATCTCAATTCAGAATCCTCATTCCAAACTGCAATTGTACTACAAAGTTTTCTCCATAATAATATAAATATATTTTAGAATATTCACAAATCAATTATCTACTGATCCTAATATGTTATATACTTCAGAAATTGTTTATTAAATTTTTCCTTTTGTTGCCAGTTCTACAATTATATGGCAATCTATTATGTCAATCATGGTATTGATAGCAATAAAATGATGATGACTGATGTCACTGAAAAACTCCTCGTCCAATGACACGATACAATCATCTTCGATGATAAACTTGTACTATAATGAAATTTAGGTTATACAGTAGGATCCTGCTTAACGCTGATTCGCTATAACACCATCTGCTCAAAGCCTAAAATAAAAGCTTAAAATTTACACCAAGTTAAATGATCGAGGCATTTTATTGATTCATACCTAATACTATTATTAATGAACACGAACCAATCGGTAAAAGGTAGCAAAAAGGTGTACTTTCTTTAAATCTATGTTTGTTTGTCAATTTTGGAAAAAATATAACATCATGAATGCCATAGGCAATATTGGCTTCGCTTGGCAAGAATTAACTGATAAATGCACAAACAAAGTGTGAAAGAAGTTATAGCTGAAGGTATCCAAGAATTCTCAATGAGAAGAGCCTATCACTATATTGTTAGGTTGATCAAACTCAACCTAATTGATATAGCAGGACTAGGAGATGAAGATGAACAGGATATTGAGGAGTTACCACAGAATTCTGGTGAGAATCTTATCAAAATACGACCTACTTGAACCTATAACCGGTGCGTACAGAGTTTAATCTTCCAAAACGAACATTTTCTTAACCCCTTCTGGGTTCTTCTTCAGGTAAATCAGTTGGATCGAACACGAATACGAAAATCTGAACAAATCCAAATTTCAGATTTGTTCAAATTTTCGTATTCGTGTTTGATCCAACTGATTTACCTGAAGAAGAACCCAGAAGGGGTTAAGAAAATGTTCGTTTTGGAAGATTAAACTCTGTACGCACCGGTTATAGGTTCAAGTAGGTTGTATTTTGCTATATACAGCCCGGTGTGTGGTTGCTGTTTCTAATATTGAGAGAATCTTATCAATGATGACTTTCAAGAACTGGCAGAACAAGGAATCCGTGTAGAACTGGAAAATAGTGATTCTGAAAACGAAGAACCCAAATAATTTCTCTACAAATTTCCTCAGTAAAAGTTTGGTAAGATAACCGAAATTATTGATAAAATTGTTACGAATGATCCAGATTCTGAAAGGAGTGTTAAAGCAAAACGAGGCATTTTGGATGCAATCCCCTGCTATCGACATTTGTTTAAGGAAAGAAAAAAGTGACAAATAAAACTACACGGCTTTATTGCAAAGAACAAGAATTTCATAAGAGCCAGGATCTTCATCACAAAAAATGAACTTTACATTTCTGTGCATATGTTTATGTGTTATTTAACATATATTATTGTGCAAATTAATATAAAAATAATTTAAAGTAAAATCTGTTTATTTTTTGGTCACGTGTTCCCCTTTCCCTATTTACTCTATGTTAAAATGGCCTCGTTTAACGTTGTTTTGTTTAGCGCTTTGTCGTCTAGGAAAGTATCCCCCGCATTAAGTGGGATCTTACTGTACTTCCACAAATATTTACCCACTATTTAACTAAATCTTAAACATAACTAAAAATATTTAATCATATAAATATAAAAAATAATAAATTAACGTATTGTTTACAATCCTCACCATAGAAACCAATTCCCGCTTTTTCAATTCCAGCGCCGTCTACTTATCGGAATCGTTACTGAAATGTTTTTAAAATTTTTTTATATTTTAAAGTTTTTATTATAATTTATTGTATTTTACTTAATTTTAGGGAATAATTCGATCGTAAATTAAATAATTTGATTAACTGTTAAAATTTATTTTAAAAAAATATAAATCATAATTAAATTATTTTAACTCTTTCCGCCCTGAGGGCACAAAGAGGGCCTCTTTTTTAGCAAGCCCATTATGGGTTCGGCCAGGTCTACAATGGAGCGGTAGGTGATGAAGGACGGGCCCGACATATCCGAACAAACAACTTCCCCGAAAAATCCAGAATTTTTCCCCATTTTCACACCAAATAAGACACGCTCTTATAGATGCCGTACAGTCACTTTATTCCAGTGTACTTTATTCATATATTCACACATATATAATATATAATAAAAATTACACGTGGCATCTCGAAATTTAATATTTTGAGTTATTTATATTTCGCAAAAATTTAATTAACATCCTCATATTTTAAAAAATGAAATTTAATATGTAACTCTTACACATTTTCTGTATTTAATTAGTGTATATATTTTATAAATATTTAGAAAAAAAATGGAACAAAGAGATAAATTAGCTTTTAGAAATCAATAAAATCTAATACATATTTAATATACATCTTATTAATAGCGCGGTTGCAACCGAAGTTTTCATCTTTAAAACGTGAACGTCGAACGTCGAGCGCCGCTATCTTGTAAGCGGCGTTCGACGTTCGAAGTTCACGTTTGAGAGATGAAAACTTCGGCCGCAACCTCGCTAATATTTTGTAAAACTATACCGTACGATAATCAATACAATACTGTACGTTTAAACATTATTATGAATAATAATAATAATAGAAAATGAGTTACTGTATTTGCCGAAGGTATACATTTACAAAAATTAATAAGTATTTTCTCATAAAAAGAAAAGTATTTGTCTACACGGAAACAAAAAGAAAAATTACTTACGTCCTTGGATTTTTCACGATACCAATTAATTTTCTTATAATATATAATGAATAAAGTCTTATAAATACAGTCGACTCCCCTATAACACTGTTGATTATTCCGTTTTATATAAATTCCATGTTGTACGAGTCACTTAGATTTTACAAATACTGTACGTGAGCCGTTCACATCCCGGCACACGCATCTGTAAAATCTAAGTGACTCATACAACATGGAATTCATATAAAACGGAATTATCAACAGTGTTATAGGGGGATCGACTGTATTATATCATAAATTTAAAAATGAATTTCATTAATGATTTTATATATAAATATTTCCTTTCGTCATTTTCGGAATGAAAAAGAAATTGATTAATTAATTTGAAATTTTGCGGCTTGTGATTGGTCGATTCGTATTTCATGTTTTAAAATGGCATTGAGTGTAGTTGCAGGATGTATAGAATCTTATCTGCAATGATGAATACGTAATTTAATGCTTTTAATATAATATAATATAACTAAATCGAATGAAAGTGAAAAATGATGTTAAAAGCTTATATATTTATATTTTTTGTGTTTGTAATACGCACATGTTGGACCAAAACAAGTGAGGTATGAATACATTTTCAGAGTTAACTAGTAAATATATCCATTCAATTAAATATATATTATATATTTTATATAATTAAAACATAGGGATGATTTATATACTTAAATGTGTATTGTTAACTGTTTATTGTTAATTTAAAAATGGATGATGACATCCTTTGTAATATGTTTATCAATTTGTTTCATGTTTTTATACATTTATTTTACTCTATAACATAGTACTAATTGTATTTACTATAAGCCATTATTTACCATAAATTCATAACATATTTAAAATTTGAAAGTAAGTTAAAGTGTTATGAAAACATAAAAGGGTGTAATTTTTTTTCAAAACTAATGAGTCACCCAAAGAATATAAAACTTATCTGATATAATTATTTATTTTATTTTTTAATAAAACAGATAATTAAATTCTTAAATAAACTCATGTTTGTGAAAAAAAGTAAAACTATACTTACAAAATTTATTTTCAATTTATCTTAACTGAAGGAATGTACGGTACAGTACATGTATCTAAAATATAGTCAAAACTATGCTTTTTTTTTTGTTTTCTTTTTCTTTTTAAATAATACTTAGTGTAGAAACAAGTAATGTTAGGTGTGATTTGTCAAAATAAGGATTAGAGAGAGATTTAATCGAATTTAATGTTATCTAAATCTTAATATTGGGAATTAATTAAGAATAATGCAAGAAATATTTTGAGAGCTAGAATTTTTTTCATTCAATAACATGCATTGAACCTTAAACACACTTCCTGCAGGAAAATGTCTTTTAATTTTCACAATAGCGAATGTTTTCAGCCCTGTTCACAGACTGCAGCAGGTTACACAGAAGCATAAATGCAAATTGAGAATTCAAGAACAATCTCAAAAACAGTCTAAATTTGGAATTCTCAGTTTGTGTTTACATTCCTTCTGTATAAGTCTGATGCAGGTTTCTGAAGAGGGTCGAAGTGTTTGCTATTGTAAAAGTTAAAAGATATTTTCCTGCTGGAAGAGTGTTTAAGGTTTATTGCAATTAAGAATATATATTTTTACATATACACTTGATACTTCCACTAATTTATTAACTCATAAAGATTTTTTTTTCTATTCCATTTTCCAAATTTACTATATGTTTATATATAAATTCTTCTGTTTGTATCTTTGTATTCAAAGACAAAAATTTTGGAAGGATTTCTAGAAGCCAGTAATCATTTCTTTGATTTACAGGATACAATCAGGAATGGGATTATAAGGTTTTTGATACAATCAACCCATATTCATATCACTTCAAAACAAAATCAAACACATCTAAATGCAGAACTGAATGGATAATTAATGTTTTCAAATGAAATAAACAGTGTATTTCTAACACATTAATTCAAATTCAGAAGAATTACTAATAGGCATAAACAAAAATATATATAAAAAAATAAAATAAAATTATTTATAAATAAATGATGTCCCTAAAAACATTTTCAAATGTGAAGTTAAGAAATGAAATTAATATGTCTAGAAGTTAAAAAGAGCATATTGCTTGATATTTAAGTACAGCTGTCCCTTGATAGTCCGACGTTTTGTAATCCGACATGCTCAGTAGTCTGACGCACCTCCCGTCAAGGTACCCGCCCCCGTTACGTGTCTGCTTGCACAGAAGCATGTTGCGATGTGAATCTCCCCACCCAATTCTTACACGATGACACACATTTCGTGTGTTTTCTGTGAGCAGTTCTGTTCGAACAGTTGGAGTAGAGAATATTGTAGGCTACTGCTAGCAAAACAATGCCAAATATGTAATCACTTTTGGTAATCCAGACACTTTTGGTAATCCGACACCCCTTTGGTCCCAATCCTGTCAGATTATCAAGGGAGAGCTGTATTTTTAAAATATTTGATATTTTTAATTATAGTATCATCAATAAATGAAAGAATGTTTAATTTATATATGATGATGATGATAATAAGTGATTTTAAGTCTTCTGTTTTAGCCAAGGCATTTATTCCTAATCTTAATTGTGTAACAGTTTTTGTTAATACAGCTATCTTCATTTAATTGAAAGAATATATTAAAATTAGTGATGGGACAATTAATTGGAATTGATATCAAGAATTGGAAGAATTGTGGTATTTTTCAGTAATCAGAATTAGTATTGAAATGAAGAGAAATTCCAATTCTTAAAAAGACTTTTTAATATTTCAGATAATAATTAAAATAGTTTAAATTATGTTCCTTAACAGTCAAATATTATTATACTCCAAGGTTTCATTTTGTTCACTAAAAGAGCTTTTCACTAAAAGTAAAGAATAAATAACTTTATTCTTTATTTTTAGTGAAAAGCTTAAAAGAAGTAATTTTGTTGAATTATGATAGAAAAACTTTATTTAAAAAAGTATTTAAATTTAAAAAACACTGACATAAGCTCAAAGTTAAAATTATGTGTGGTGCCATCTGTTATGAGATGTTATTAAAAAATAGCTTTTATATTAATTATTATAAAAAGATAAAAAATTTTCATTTAAGTCTAACTCCACATGAAATACAATATATGACCACCTCTCTCTACTCCTTGAGTTTTGTACTCCAAAATTTAATAGCATCAATGTCCTTTAAATATAAGTTACTATATCAAATTTTGTTTCTTAATCTTTATCCTTCCTGAAATATTAAAAAATAGATGCCAAAACAAATGTTTTACCATTTTTTTTAGTTCTGGGGTTTCAAAAGGTTGAGATTGATCAAATTTGACATTATTACAATATTTTCCTGTGTTGTTTTTTAACAGCATAGAAAGTAATTAAAGAATACAAATGAATAAAAAGAAATTTTATTTGTATCCTTTAATTTTAATGAATAATAATCTCAAAGTAATATATATATATAATATATATATATATATATGCGGTAATAAGCTGTTCTAAAAAGCATAAATAGAAAATAAGGACAATAATACAAATCTT
>NW_019384533.1:239112-275115 GCF_000671375.1 Centruroides sculpturatus | reverse complement strand
TAAATTACTCGAAGTTAAGTATATGTATTTTATTTTGATATTTTTATAATTTGATGATTGTTGCTTAATCAACTAAAAATTTGTCTAAAAATGAATACTAGTTTATGAATGCTGTTTTTTTCTTTCTTCCTTTTTTTACTCTGGAATAATGAAAATGTTTGGTTTGATTAGTTTAAAATAAATTAATCTATCTAAATTAAACATTTCAGTTTTCAATATTTTCAATAATGTGATACACATCTATAAAAAGTAATGTATATTTGAACTGGAAACATTATTTCAACATTTTTAAAACTATGACAAGTCATATTTTGTTAAGCTGATTTAATCCAAAATCCAATTATTGAAATTCCATTTTAACTTCTAATTAATAAAATATTTTACATTTTATGTGCAGATAAGAAAAGAAAGATATTAAAATTTTTCATTTTTAACTAAACATTTAGAATAAATAGGATTTTAATTTAATATGTATCAATCAAAAAACTGTTGAATTATTAAAAATACAATAATTAATCAAAAATGTTATTTTCAAATTCAATTGAAATGTTCTTTATTTATTTATAGTATTTTAAGAATATATTTATTAACAATTATAATACAGTACAGTATATAAATCATAAATGAAAATCTTAAAAGTTTAAATTGTAAATATGATAGATTCATCGAAACTGTGGGCAATTGGTAATTGGAAAGCTTTTTATAAGAATTTTATAGTTTGTCAACTGATTCTAATAATTAAAAATCTTCTCTATGGAACTTTTAGAAATAAAACATCCATATACTGTACAATGTCGTATTTTGAGAGTATGGCCAATATGGTCCAAGCCATAGATGACAAAGAATGGTGTCAATATTTTTTAAATTTTATTTATTAAATCAATAAGAATTGCATATAGTTCTGTAAAAATAACTTGAGACTTTATACACACATACTGTACATACATAAAGAAGTTATTTATTTATTTTTCTTAGATGCCAGATTTTGTCTGCACATTGCTGTTCATATATACTGTATTTAGTGTAACCATCAATATCTTCTGTTGAAACTCATTAGATATGCTTATAAATATTTAATTCTCTTATTGTCATTTTTAAATCACTGATAATACATATGATTCTTTGATAGTTCAATACAAGTCTTTATAAAACAAGAAAAATAGCTAGCTAGAATTTAGATTTCTATTGTGTATAATTGTCTCAAATTTTAATTGAAAGATTTTATTAAATGATATTTTTTTCAATTATATTACTAACCTATTAACTTTTAACTTTGTATTATATGCAGTTCAATTAACTATTATATACTGTATATTTAAAACAATTTTAAAAACAAAATATTTATATTCTTAAAAAATGTTTATTATTATTGCTTATTGTTAATTTAAAAGTGAATGATGATATCCTTTGTAATATGCGTTTATCAGTTCATGCTATTATTTTGGAAATTAACTTCTTTTTATAAATAAATGGTTTAATTTAAAATTCACATTTAACATTTCCATAGAATATTATATGGAAATATATATTTTCATTAAATATATTTTATATTTTGGTAATAAAACTGAATTTAAATGAAATTTTGCATTGTATTAAGTAGGCTTACATTTACATAATATATTATTGTTTTTATTCATCAAAACAGGTGGTAAAAGACAATAAATTCTATTTCCTGTGTATCATAATAATTTATTAGGTCACATCTGTAAATTCTGAGTATAATTTGATTCAACTTCTTAAAATAAATAGAAATTAACTAACAATTACTTAATTCATTTAATATCAAATAATGGATAAAATTTTAATTAGAGATAAGTTTGACTGAATAATTGATTGATTGTTTTATTCAGATCATATATAAATAAAGGAATGAAAACAAATTTCATTATTCATTTTATATGAAATCTATTTTTTTCATTTATATAATTCATATTTTATAAAGAAGAAATAATTTGATTTAAATTTTTTTATTAATATTATTATTATAAATTTTTTTATTATAGTTAATTTTAACATTGATTATTTGTCAAAAAGATTAACGTATAATTTTAAATGCATTTATTATAAATGAGTTTTTCACAAGATATAAATTAAAATGGATATTAAATGAATTTGTTGTTCTTGTTGGCTGACTTTTTACAAATAAAATATTATCATATTAAAAATATAGAAAGACAGTTGCCAGAAAATGAAAAAAGAATATGTTGTTAATCAACAGTCTGGATAATAGTGTTAGTTTAGGAAGTTTAGAGATGATTTCATCAAATGTCAAAGCATTTCCTTAGATAGAATCCACTGTTAACTTTGACATCTGATTTAATATACATTAATTAATTAATTAATATCTGCTATTAATTGATTTATGGCTTGTGAATTTAATTACTCTTGTAATATTTTTCAAAAATTGATTTGTTAAAACATCAGTTTACCAAATACATGCAGATTTGTTCTGTTATCTCAGATGAATTTTATAATTATTTGACTACTCAGCAATATTTATTTTGGAATCATGTCTAAAACTGTGTGTGAATTCTTATCAATTAATCAAAATAATCTGTAAAATACTACATAAATTAAAAATTAATTAGAATAAATAAATTTTTTTATGAATTAAACATAATCTTTATGATTAGATTATAAATATTTACTTTATTGAAAATTTAGATTTTTGTAATATTTAATATAAATTAATTTCTTAACTAATAGTAATTTATTTAGATTTAGATAATTTATAAATAAAATTTTATTGCGTTTATTATTAATTTTGGTATTGCTGTGTAAGTTTAAAATCTGTATTTACGATATAATTAAGATTTAAAAAAAAATATTTTCAAAACATTTAGAAAATTAAATTTTTCTAAATTTCTAAATAAAATGAATAATTTTATTATAATGTTTAGCTAAAAAGAAATTTTGTATATGCTAAATACACAGATAAAATTAACTTGTAAGATAAGTTTAGTTAAACAGGTGTTTTATGCTAATATTTATCAGTATTTTATTTTATTATAGAATTATTTCTGTATATAAATAAATTAATTTCCTGTGAAAATATATTCCATATAATTCATGTTTGAATTGTAATGTTCATCATTTTTATTTTTTAAAATGTATAATAGAAAAGTATACATTTATATATTATTATTATATCTTAAGTTTTAAAAATTAGTAATTTAAATTATTAAAAAATTTATATTAATGTTTATTAAAAATTAATCTTAAAACATGAAGGAAAAGAAGTCATTTATATTTTAAATGATATTGAAAAAAATAAGGAAGATGGTGAATAAATTAAATGATAATAGGATTATATATAAGTTAGAAATTGCTTAATTATTAGGATTAGTAAATGCCAACATTTTATCTTAATCAAATATTCATTTAAACATATCTAGATCATTCATTAAATATACAGATGTATAAAAATAACAATTTAATGATTTCTTCAAAGGATTTATTAGATTATGAAATGTTCTTCTTCCAAACCAAAATTAAAGAATTAAATGTAATATTAAATCATTCTTTATGCTAATATATTATTGTGAATGATTTATAAAAATTTTACAGGAAAGGATAATTATTGAACATGATTTATTTTTAATAGAAGAGAATAATTATTCCCATTTTTTTCTTATCTAAGTCCCTATTTGAATAATCTATTATAAATTTTATTAATTTGAAAACTTTAAATTACAACTGTAAATGAATAATTTTGTAATATTTAACAAAAATAATTTTGTATATACTAAATACACAGATAAAATTAACTTGTAAGATAAGTTTAGTTAAACAGATGTTTTATACTAACATTAATCAGTATTAAATTACTTTTATTATAGAATCATTTCTGTATATAAATTAATTTCCTCTAGAAATATATTCTATGCAATTTATGTTTGAATAAAATATTAACTGAAATATCTTTAAATGTTTCTAAACTTTTAAAGATATTTCAGTTTAATCTCAAAATTCTGAAAAATTGAGATAATATACTAAATTTCTAATTAATTATATCATTATATTGCAATAGACACCAAGTTTCAGCTAAAAATATTATCTCAATCAAACTTTTATACAGTGCAATCTTAAAGTTTCTCTGCAGTGGGTGGGGAAATGGGAGGAACTTTCAGGAAAAAAGTAATAATGTCACAGGCAGGGTGCACATTGAAAAAATTAAAATTATGACGTTACCACTTGGCCAAGCCACGTAGGTCTGGCCCACTGCGGAGAGACTTTACGGTCTTAATGTTTCATTTATTAATATTAATTTAATATTAAAATAATACCATAAATAGTAATCAAATAAAATTGATAATTTACATTATATGAATAATTAATTAATTACATTTTTTTTTACAGCCATCTAATAAATTAGCTGTTTTGGAATCTCCTATTTTGATTTCTACGTTAGATGGTTCTTTACATGCTGTTAATAAATATACTGGAGAAGTCAAATGGACTTTGAAAGNGTTAAGTTTAAGTTTATTTTTATATTTGATATAGACCGAAATAATAATCAGCAGAGGTTATCCAGTGGAAGAATATACGGTCCAAACGAAGGATGGCTACCTTTTGAAACTATTTAGAATTCCCTATGGCCGAAAAAGTCAAGTACAAAACACCAAAAATCGTCCAGTAGTGTTCCTGCAACACGGTCTTCTGGGATCTGCCACTGACTGGGTGATCAACTTCCCTGACCAGAGCCTTAGTAAGTCATGTTTTTCGAGGATTGATCTGTTTCAACGACTAAAACCTTTAAATTAGAAATGTATGGCTTAAAATTTAAATAATCGTTTACATATAAATTTCTAATTAATTATATCATTATATTGCAATAGACACCAAGTTTCAGCTAAAAATATTATCTCAATCAAACTTTTATACAGTGCAATCTTAAAGTTTCTCTGCAGTGGGTGGGGAAATGGGAGGAACTTTCAGGAAAAAAGTAATAATGTCACAGGCAGGGTGCACATTGAAAAAATTAAAATTATGACGTTACCACTTGGCCAAGCCACGTAGGTCTGGCCCACTGCGGAGAGACTTTACGGTCTTAATGTTTCATTTATTAATATTAATTTAATATTAAAATAATACCATAAATAGTAATCAAATAAAATTGATAATTTACATTATATGAATAATTAATTAATTACATTTTTTTTTACAGCCATCTAATAAATTAGCTGTTTTGGAATCTCCTATTTTGATTTCTACGTTAGATGGTTCTTTACATGCTGTTAATAAATATACTGGAGAAGTCAAATGGACTTTGAAAGAAGGTATAATCTTATACATGTTTTTCTTGTAGTAGTAGTAGCAATAGTGTTTTGTAAGTAATTAATTGATATAGTTAGTAGACATTTATTGGTGTTGATGAATGTTTATTGATTCTATCTGTAAATATGATTTATAGTAGATATAACTAAGTTCTAAACATCTGAATTATATAGATGCTTTTTTTTTTATAGGAATTCTATACACATATAAACATCTTATAGCTCAATGATTATTATATTAAAGTCAAACAATTACCAGATTAAATCAGGTTACATTAATGCTACTAATAATTATTAAATACTGAGTAATTTGGACTTGTATAAGTGATGTGTTTAATTTTAATGTTTATTGATATTAAAGTGGAGTTAAAAATAGTTGTCACTATGTTTTATATCTGTATATCTTGGTGAAACAATTGTGTATTATATTTCTATTATTTTTTATAAACTAACTGTATTCGGCAATTTTTTCTGCAAAGACATTAATTACTTTATCATAAAAATCGCTTGTCATTGATTCCATTAAAATATTTAAAAGTTCTTTTTTTCTATTGAAAGCAATGCTAGTGACGATAATCTTTCCTCTAACTGAGTGTTTTTTGCGAATGTATGAATTTGCTTCATGGTTGAAAAACTGAACTCAACAAATGCACTCATAGATGGTACCGTAAAAATTAATGATATTAAATCATATAATTCGTTTAGTACATCTTTGTTCAAATCATCATTAATTATAATATGTTTTATGTCTAAGAGTGACTTGTCAATGTGGTCTGGACATGAATATAAATATTGCAATTCACTACATAATTTAGATAAATCAAAAAATTCTTCATACAATTTACTTAATTTAAAGAATTAATACTCACTTTGTAAATTTATCTCTTTTAGATGTTAATAATTAAAATTATTAACATCTAAAAGAGATAAAAATTCTAAAGATTTTATGCCTGAAAATCTGTAAATATAATTATAATTAAATATAGCTTTGTAAAGAAATGTACATAAAAATAACATAAAATCTTCTTTACTTTTTAAATCTTAAAACAATCCACTTAGTCAAATAGCTCCCTATGAATGGTTAATGGATAGAATCATTGGAAGCGTTATAAGATATTTTAGTGTGCAGTATCCACAAGCTAAACTTTATGAGGTTGGTGCTCTGTAAAGTGCATGTGCCTGTAATCTGGCTGCTTTACACGATTAAAATATTTTCACCATGGAAGCTATCCCATATTCAACAATACACCTCTTCCATTGGGAATATGCATATATGAATTTATATTTGAATCTTATCATTGCAATCTTATTATTGTTTTTCACATGTATATAAATTTGTAATAAAATAATACAGTTATAATAAAATATTAATTTTAAGTAATTTGCAAAGTATGTTAAAATACGAAAATAATCACACAATATATACAGTAATACCCCGAACTTACGTGATAGGTGGAACCGAGTGATAACCATGTAAGTCAAATTCGCGTAAGTCGGGATATAATTTCCCAATCTGTGTAAAATCCAAGTCGGATGTATGTAAGCTAATGAATGTTCTCGTTAATATTGTCTCATCTTTTGATTCGTTTACGGTTACAAGAAATCACCACATAGAGTCTCTCAAGGCGCCATAGATATAACAAAGATAGGAATAAATAACACAAAATAAATTGTAGCTATGTGTCGATTCCGCGCGACACATCCGAACATGTAAGCCGAACAATAGTGTGGGGGGAGTAAGTAATCAAGAGTTGCATGGCGCTCAAACGAGACGAATCGACGAGATTTGAAAATCGTGTAACTCCGGGTTCGCGTAAGTCGGGGTATTACTGTATTTATATTTTAGAAAATACAAGGGAAGTGGCACTTCCACAGCTTCCATGGACAGCATGCCACTGGTAAGGTGATTTCTATGGGTCCTTTCACATGATTTGATCACAGTGAAATGCTGTACATGGCAAGTTTTGTATTACAGGAGCCTTATACAGTTTTTTAGTCATATATTGTCAAGAATTTTATGTATGTCCATTTTCTCACATATTATGATTTATTACTATATTGCATATCTGGTGAGATACATTAACTCAAAATTTTCTTTTGATTGAAATGAATGTTGAATTATTAATAAATTTAGTTCAAGAAAGACCTCTTTCATAGGATAAAAGTTTAGAACAGTGTTCCGCAATCTTTTTCTACTTGTGGCACACCTATGACTCAACATGGCACACCAAAATGTTATTATTCTAAAATATGCATGATATGGTACTATTAATAGAATTACATAATACCACTAATCTATTATTATTATTATTATTATTATTAAACAGCCATTAACACCTGTGAGCAAATTTATTTTACATTTAATTTTTTAGAATACATAAAAATGCATGACTTGTAATAAAGAATAAACAAACATCATTTTATTTCATAAGTTCTGTGGCAGAGAATGAAATACAAGCATAAGAAACACAGCAACTGTGATAAAAATATATAAATAAAACTTGACAATTAATTAATAGAATATGTAAAAGTTCACGTCACACCTTTCACCTTGTGACGGCACACCAGTTACGGAACACTGGTTTAGAATAATATAAATCTTGAAATTTAACAGTAAATCAGTGGAATTGAATTTCACATTTGATGAAGTACAGTATTGTACAAATGACACAATAATTCATCAAATGTTAACAGAGTTATATAAAAGCATAATAACTTTTGGTAATGTAGAAATGCACATTTCACAGCTGGAATTAGCAGATGCTGATTCTAAAAGATTGAAGCAGTCTATGCTAACCAGGGCTGTTGACAGCTTGTATGATGCCTGAGGTAGAGTAGACCTCTTACTTTTTAGCAGGCTGCTTTTTCCATTGTGTTTTGAATAAATGAAATATGTTGAATATTTCTTCATTTACAAAAAAATAGTTTTAAAGCTTTTCTTTTTTGTTAGTAAAAATTACATTAATGTATATGTATAGGAACTATGGATCCCTAAGTTTTCTCTAGATCCAGGGAAATATTCTCAATTTTACCCTGACAGCCCCATGTACAAGTAGCAGTATACAGAATGAGCATTATGAAGATTTGTGCTAAGCATTTATGACTGCAGACATTCCTCTTCAGAAATAACAAAATAAAACCCTCTCCCAATTAATGTCAGTTCATGGTATCTAATATGGAGGTATTATTTTACAGGAGGGATGTGGCTTGGCTTGCAACCCTAATATAATCATTTTGATTCTTTGTCATGTTTTTATTAGCACTAGCTTTGATTTTAACTTAAAATTATCAAAAATAGAACTGATCAAAACATGACGCAGAATCAAAATGGCTCTATTCAGTTATATGAACTTCAATGTATTTTTCATGCTTTTCAATTCAAAATTTAATCAAGGAAATAAAGTATTTTGCATAATTAGTTTGCAATTGAAATTATAGAAACAACACAATTATTATAGACATTAAACTTTTTAGAAATATAATTTTCTATTAGTATAGATAGAAGAATATGATATATCAATAGCAGAATATGAAAGAATATCAATATGCTTAGTGTCTATTTATGCACCTAGTAGTGAAGAAAAAAACAAATAAAGGAAGACATGGTCTCAGAAATACATAACTATAAAGTTTTATTTTAATAAATTCTATATTGAATTAATGCATACAATCATACAAAATAAAGATTTAAGCTGAAAGTAAACAAAAAATAGCAATATATTATATTTATCATTAATTACATATAACAAAAAAAAAATGCTTGGAAATTTAAATATAAAAATTTTGTTTGTATTTGATGTGTTTAACTGATTCAGAGAAGGCAAGTGTAATAAATATGTCTGCTACCTGGATGCTATTTTTAAAACTTTGTACCTGTGGGCACTAAGATGGCCTTTTCTTACCATACCTATTGTTGGTTTTCTTACACTCACAAATGGAGACAGCCAGATGGTGAGAGACTGGACTTGGAAGTCAAGGTCAATCTTTTACCATCTGGGATAAACTACACATTTTTTCATATACAGTTTGTCTCACATACTGACCAGAACTAGAACCTGTGTCTTCCAGAATTGTAGACTGATACCTTTATCACTCTGGTTATCCAGCTGTGCAAACAAGAGTTGATAGATGAACTTTGAATTACAGAAAAAATAGAAGTGAGCTTTAAGGTTAGTGAAATAACACAGCAGTTCAGTTTTAATTGTTCAAACAATTCTAAATGATAAAGAAATTCAAAGAAATTATTATTTAAAATTGTTGAAGGGCTAGAATTGAGAAGTTTTAGAATATTGAAAGAAAACTTTGATGAAACCAACAATAGGTATGGGAAGAAAAGGCCATCTTAGGATTCACAGGGTATAGTTTTAAAAATATCACCAGGTAACAGACATATTTATTATACTTGCCTCCTCTAAGTCAGTTCATTCACATAATTATCCTTTTTATTAAGCAGTTTATGCAAACAATATATTTATATGTAAATATTTTACATATTATTTTTTTTGAAGCAGCAAAAATAACACATTTTTGAAATGAATTAATATGAAAATAGAGATTGTTATATGTGTTGATTAAAGAGCTAAATGAAAACTTTATATCGGGTCGCCAAAGTGGTCGATATGGACCCCCAGGGGTCGATGCGACATCATTGGGGGTTGATCAGAGGGTTGATGCGGCTAAGGGGTCACAACCTTTTTTTTTTCTTTTTCTTTTTTGCTTAGACAGAGACCACAACCCACAACGGTTTTTTTTTCGCTCATACATATACACTTGTAATAAAACTATGGTGGGGGTCAATGTGAGGCTTTGGAAAATGATTGGGGGTCGACGGTTAAAAAAGTTTGGCGACCCCTGCTTTATATCATTTAACACACACAATAATGAACACAGCATCAAGTATTGACAAGTTTAAAAGATAAGTGGGAAAATCATCTGCTAATGAGACTTTTGTGGTGATTTCAAATGTTTCAAAAAGCATTCACATTTGTATAGTTTAAACATTGTTTAGCAGTCAATAAGTATAGATAAATACATAAAAAATTTTCATATATTTATCTAAGAGAATTGCAAAATATTGGGATTCTTTATTGTAAAAAAGTAATTGTAATATGTCTGTTCTAAATTATCAAATATTTTTAATAATTCATAAAGATTCATAAAAATTTGTTTTATATTTTGATCAAAGATGTTGCAGATATGTTGCACTAAAGATATCGCTATTTTTAGTGTAACAAATAGATATTAAAATAAAAAATTAAAGAGAGATTAAAATTATAGAGAAAAAAAAAATGGGGATTAAAATTTTTAAAAAATAATGAACAGATAGTATAAAAGTAGAACATTTTTCTCTGTCTAGCACAGTAATCCAATTAACACAATCCTCAGCATAACACACTTCCTTTGTTAAATTGGTAATACTTGTATATATTAAATATGTTAACTTGTTTCTGAGTAAATAAAACATTTCAAAGTATTTAAAATTTCTAACAATAATTCAAGAAACTAAATCTTTAAACTCTGAATAATATCAGTATATACAGTAGAGTCCTGATTAACTGAGCTCCCTTTAATTGTCTCCACATTATGTGAGGTTGATTGTGGAAGAGATTTTGCTGTCTGTTATTCTCTTCTAGAAAAATTCTGATATGTATATATGTAAGAAGTTTTTCTTTTAATACAGAAAAATTTGTTATTAGCTAAATAGGCTTGTTGACCCAAGTATCCAGAAATAACAGAGATTTTAACTTGATAGGTTTTTTCCCTTTTAAAGGCTGTATCCTTATTGTTAAATAAATTTATTATTTAAAGATTTATTATATACATATTGATAAACTGTATAAAACTTATGTCTGGCATTAATAACAAAATTGCATTGATGAAATGGTTTGTGAGGTCCCAGATGGAAATCAAAATTATATGTTAGAATGATGAAAATCTGGTGAGACAGTTAAACGCTTATCTTTCAAAATTAAAACAAAGCAAGACTTAGTCTAGTTTAAACAATAAAAGTTCTTTTCATCGAAATGAAAAACAAAAGGTTGAATTATGAGGAGAATACCAACGGAATTTTAGATGAATGGGAATTGGGTTAAGTCTCGAAAATGATCTCTCCTGCACCCCAAAAGGTTTTAAATTGTCACTAGGAGATGAGAGAAGACCAATCAGGATGCTGATTTGAGAAGAGAAGCCTATAAAAATGCATGTTTCATGAACATGATGCTCTTTGCTCCAAAATTTTGTTCTTTTGCTGTTAGTCTTTTCATCTATTTCCGAGATACATTTGCTCTCCTGGAGTTGTTTGCGCTCTTCAAGATTCATCCTTACTACAAAGACTATTCTTTTCAAGGCTGTATAATGTGCCCTGAGGCTGTTGATCCTGCAGACCATAAACATAAAATATTCCGCAGACCAACTCTACGGAATATTTGAGACTTTACTGGACTTTCTCCTTTAGAATTGTGTTAACAGAGAATTATAAAATTTTGTAAGAAAACCTTTAATAATTAATTAAACAATAAAAAGAATGGTAAGTCTATCTCCGTGAATATTTCGTGTCCACACATGATTGTTCAACCTCTCAACCATCCCGACAATCGCACACAGTCAGCAAGCATTACAGGTTTAATTTTAAACATTTAAATGATTGATCAAATAGAATAATAATGAGAAATTTCTTTAAAACTATTTCAATATTTAATGTTGATTAATTTTAAAAATAGCTTAATTACTGTGTACAAATATTTGCAATTTAAGAAATAAGTAAATCTAATTAAAATTTCTTAAAGTTTTTAAGATTATTAATATTTTATTACATAATTTAATAGGTAATTCCTAAATGAACAAGGAAGAAAGGAATGAGTAAGGAAGAAATAAATGAACATTTATTTCTTCCTTACTAAAATAACTTGGATTAAAAATAGTTCTAATGATAAAAACATAGTTATAGAATTATTACTTATAATGACTCTCAATTCTATGTGCAGTAAACTAGAACTTTATATAATAAGTTTCACAACACCTTCCTTTCTTTTTTCTAGCAATTTCTTTAATGTAACTAACGTTTTCAGCTATTTTAAATGGCCTTCTTCAGGTTAAACAAAAATAGAATGTCAGTTATAATTTAAATCAGAACATAAATGTAAAACATCAAGATCTTGTGACGTCATGGTTTTACAGAAGATTTGAATAAAATCTTCTCTAAAACCATGATGTCGCAAGATCTGGATGTTTACTTTCCTTAATCCAGCAATGTATTTGTATGTTTAAGATAATAATCAGTTTTATTCAGATACTTTCCTAAAATTAAACAATTTTGATTATTTATTTTTAATCTATGCTTGTTTGATAACATGAGAAAAATTTATTTAATTTGAATATGTTTTGTAAGAAATTATTGTATTTATTTAAACATTTTCTCCTTAATTAAATAAATAATAGTAATAAATTAATATAAAACAGATGTATTAATAATTCATTTAATTTTCAGCACCTGTTTTACATTTACCTGTGAATTTAACTAAAAGGTAATTGAAAAATTTTATTTTATAAGATTAAATGTTTCAGTATCAGCTGTAATTTTAATTAATGTAAATATCATAAAAATTTATTATGTAAATCAAAAAATATACAGAAATAAGTAATTCTGATCACTAAAAAAGAGTATAAAAATAGAATAAGAGAGAGTTTAATTGATATTTTTTTGTTAAGTATTTTAGATAAAATTTAAAATATTTATGACAATACTAAGAACATTTGACTGTTCAGTAGAAAAGTGGTATAAGTGACAAAGTGTAACTTGTATATATTAGTAATAAAATTAAACATTGCTTAAAAATTAATTTTATTAAGTTCAATAAATGAGTAGATATATTTACTTATAAATTTACTGACATTTATTATTCTTTCATTTTTAAATTAATACTTTTTTGTATTTTTTAAGAAAAAAACTTTATCACTATCCACTTTTCCACTGACCTCAATTTAAATGTATAATTAGTTATATAAATAATGTTGTCTGACTAATCCAAACTAATAAATAAAAGAAATTGTTTAATACAGACATCCCTAACTTTACAGATATAGATGTGTTTGTAAAAATGCATACAAAAATTAAACAATATAGTTTTGTTATAAATAGAGTTTTATCCCCAGGAAGTCTGAAAAGAAAAATTACAAAATTTCTTATTATAATAGGAAAGTTTTACTATTTATAGTGAATGTTACAATGTGTCATAAATCAAAAATCATAGACTAAAAATTTCATTAAAAAAGAAGAATGTTATCTATTATAAGAGGATTATATGAATTTGTTAGATTATATATATGATTAAATTATACAAATTATTTCAAATTATATAAGTATTTGATTACTCTGTTTGAATACTCTTGCTTCATATATTTTTTTCACTTTAGTAGTAGGATTGTTTGGATTTTTTTAATTCATTTTTGAAATTTCAAATTACACTTTTGTTGTTTTTGTGAATTATTGTTAACTGCATTTAAGAAACTTAAATTATTCTTTTACATATGAAAGTAAGTAAATTAAATGCTTAAATTAAATTTATGAATTAAGGTTATATGAGATAACATTATTATTATTATTATTAAATAACAAATTAAATTTTGAAAATATTACAGACCAACATTTTTACCAGATCCAAAAGATGGATCATTGTATATTTATGGAACAGGAGAAGGGCGAGATTCACTTAAGAAGCTGCCATTCACAATTTCAGAATTAGTAGCTGCTTCTCCATTTCGAGGTAGTGATGGTATACTTTATACTGGTAAGTAGTTTCAAAATTTTAAAAACTATTGTTACAGTTAATTTTAAAAATTAAAGATAGATTTAAAATATCATTTTCTTTGAATTTTTCAATAATATTATCATGGATATCAATGCTTATAAAAATAAATTGTTAATGGTGGAAAAAGTATAATGTAAATGTTATGACATGTACATAGCCGAGAAAGATTTTTACATACCATAATTATGATTTAAATTCAAAAAAACACAAACGTATTTTTGATTCTATAATTTTTTTTTTATTACAATATAAAAGATGTAAAATTCCATGGGATAAAAAATTATTTTTTATCTGGTTATAAATTTTTAAATTACTTTTATCTGCCTAATTTTTTTCTTAGAATTAATTTTTAAAAAACTAACTATATTTGTTTCTTTGTTATTAAAATATAAATATTATAAGTAATGTTATATAAAATTTAATTTTTGTTAATATTTTAATAAAATTTATCATTAAATATAATTTAATAATGAAAATAAAGAGTCAAGTAATGATGAGATTTTATCATCATGAATTCTTTGATGATATTGGAAATATACATTTTTATTATTAATAGTTCATTTGGATTTAAAACTAAAATAAATAATGAAATAATTTTACTTTTACACAAAATAATAATTATAAAAATTAATATTGAAATATAAAATTGTACGTAAATAGTTGAAAGTTTATAGTTTTGGTTACTTATATTATGTAATTAGTATTTGTAACCCAATGTACCTGTTGTAACTGGAGTTTTTTCCAAATTACGCTAATAAACTTGAATTGAATTGAATATATTATGTAATTAGAAATTTTTTATAAAGGCAGTTTGCATATAGCATGGAAATAATGTGCAATTTTATTTCATATATATATATGTTGGTTAATTTAACATTTTATTGTTGAAACTATTTTAAAATGAAAATAATAATTTTTTATATTTTAAACCTTTGATTTTGATTGCGATTGTGTATGCTTTGTTTGACATCAATGACTTGGTTTGGATGTTTGGATTGTTTTTAATTTATCATGTTTGTCATAATTTTAATGAAAATAATTTAATAATTTATTTTTAATGTAAAATTTGATTAGTTTAACATTAATTTTTTTTTTTTAAATTGCAGAATTGAGTTATGGGTAAAACCTTTTTATAATAATCTTGTGAATAAATGCTCTTATGTCCACTTATATTATTTGCTCATAATCTTTTTGAAAGCAATCAAATTCTTACCTATATATTGTATATCTTCTGAAATTTTCTGATTTGTTTTTGAATGTTTATCTAAACTCATTGATTCATTAGAATCTGAATTATATCTTATTTTCTCTACATATTTAATTTATTTCTCTTTTCTCTTCTTATGTAAATTATTTTTTTCATCAGTCAAGAATCTTAGTTTTTGTTTTTTTATATACATCTTTTCTTCATGATCTGTTTCTACTTTCTCTAAATAAACATATATTCACATTATTGATTTTTTAAAATGTTGACTATTAAAATATTAAATTGATTTTCAGATCAATTGAAGTATGGTACATATTTCAATTGACCTGAAAATCAATATATATAATTATTGTCTGATATAATAAAAATTTTGGTTATTTATTTAATTTGGAATTTCTATTTCAGGTAAAAAAACTGATACATGGTTTGCAATTGATCCCTTTTCTGGTGATAAACTTGATACTTTATCAATGACTGGCACTGATAAAGTTTGTCCAGTTGGAGATGAAAATGTTGTATATATTGGAAGAACAGGTAATTTTTATAAATTCTTTTGTCATTGTAATAATCAGAAATATAATTATGATATTCGACAAATTAATAATTTGTATTTACAATAAAATTAATAAAATGAAATTAATGAAAATTATAAATCACAAAATAAAAACAATTTAACTTTATTAATTGAAGAGGAATTTAAGTTTACAAATGACTGGTTTTGAGTTAGCAATGATTTCACTCTCTGTGCATGCATCCTCATTTATTTATACAGTAGGAATATACGTTATGCTTAATTGTTAGTTGTTGCAAGCATTTGATATTTACAGGTGTGGAGTAAGGGTAAATGTCTGAGGATGCTTCTTAAATGCTTNATGATACTATTAATAGAATTACATAATACCACTAATCTATTATTATTATTATTATTATTAAACAGCCATTAACACCTGTGAGCAAATTTATTTTACATTTAATTTTTTAGAATACATAAAAATGCATGACTTGTAATAAAGAATAAACAAACATCATTTTATTTCATAAGTTCTGTGGCAGAGAATGAAATACAAGCATAAGAAACACAGCAACTGTGATAAAAATATATAAATAAAACTTGACAATTAATTAATAGAATATGTAAAAGTTCACGTCACACCTTTCACCTTGTGACGGCACACCAGTTACGGAACACTGGTTTAGAATAATATAAATCTTGAAATTTAACAGTAAATCAGTGGAATTGAATTTCACATTTGATGAAGTACAGTATTGTACAAATGACACAATAATTCATCAAATGTTAACAGAGTTATATAAAAGCATAATAACTTTTGGTAATGTAGAAATGCACATTTCACAGCTGGAATTAGCAGATGCTGATTCTAAAAGATTGAAGCAGTCTATGCTAACCAGGGCTGTTGACAGCTTGTATGATGCCTGAGGTAGAGTAGACCTCTTACTTTTTAGCAGGCTGCTTTTTCCATTGTGTTTTGAATAAATGAAATATGTTGAATGTTTCTTCATTTACAAAAAAATAGTTTTAAAGCTTTTCTTTTTTGTTAGTAAAAATTACATTAATGTATATGTATAGGAACTATGGATCCCTAAGTTTTCTCTAGATCCAGGGAAATATTCTCAATTTTACCCTGACAGCCCCATGTACAAGTAGCAGTATACAGAATGAGCATTATGAAGATTTGTGCTAAGCATTTATGACTGCAGACATTCCTCTTCAGAAATAACAAAATAAAACCCTCTCCCAATTAATGTCAGTTCATGGTATCTAATATGGAGGTATTATTTTACAGGAGGGATGTGGCTTGGCTTGCAACCCTAATATAATCATTTTGATTCTTTGTCATGTTTTTATTAGCACTAGCTTTGATTTTAACTTAAAATTATCAAAAATAGAACTGATCAAAACATGACGCAGAATAAAAATGGCTCTATTCAGTTATATGAACTTCAATGTATTTTTCATGCTTTTCAATTCAAAATTTAATCAAGGAAATAAAGTATTTTGCATAATTAGTTTGCAATTGAAATTATAGAAACAACACAATTATTATAGACATTAAACTTTTTAGAAATATAATTTTCTATTAGTATAGATAGAAGAATATGATATATCAATAGCAGAATATGAAAGAATATCAATATGCTTAGTGTCTATTTATGCACCTAGTAGTGAAGAAAAAAACAAATAAAGGAAGACATGGTCTCAGAAATACATAACTATAAAGTTTTATTTTAATAAATTCTATATTGAATTAATGCATACAATCATACAAAATAAAGATTTAAGCTGAAAGTAAACAAAAAATAGCAATATATTATATTTATCATTAATTACATATAACAAAAAAAAAATGCTTGGAAATTTAAATATAAAAATTTTGTTTGTATTTGATGTGTTTAACTGATTCAGAGAAGGCAAGTGTAATAAATATGTCTGCTACCTGGATGCTATTTTTAAAACTTTGTACCTGTGGGCACTAAGATGGCCTTTTCTTACCATACCTATTGTTGGTTTTCTTACACTCACAAATGGAGACAGCCAGATGGTGAGAGACTGGACTTGGAAGTCAAGGTCAATCTTTTACCATCTGGGATAAACTACACATTTTTTCATATACAGTTTGTCTCACATACTGACCAGAACTAGAACCTGTGTCTTCCAGAATTGTAGACTGATACCTTTATCACTCTGGTTATCCAGCTGTGCAAACAAGAGTTGATAGATGAACTTTGAATTACAGAAAAAATAGAAGTGAGCTTTAAGGTTAGTGAAATAACACAGCAGTTCAGTTTTAATTGTTCAAACAATTCTAAATGATAAAGAAATTCAAAGAAATTATTATTTAAAATTGTTGAAGGGCTAGAATTGAGAAGTTTTAGAATATTGAAAGAAAACTTTGATGAAACCAACAATAGGTATGGGAAGAAAAGGCCATCTTAGGATTCACAGGGTATAGTTTTAAAAATATCACCAGGTAACAGACATATTTATTATACTTGCCTCCTCTAAGTCAGTTCATTCACATAATTATCCTTTTTATTAAGCAGTTTATGCAAACAATATATTTATATGTAAATATTTTACATATTATTTTTTTTGAAGCAGCAAAAATAACACATTTTTGAAATGAATTAATATGAAAATAGAGATTGTTATATGTGTTGATTAAAGAGCTAAATGAAAACTTTATATCGGGTCGCCAAAGTGGTCGATATGGACCCCCAGGGGTCGATGCGACATCATTGGGGGTTGATCAGAGGGTTGATGCGGCTAAGGGGTCACAACCTTTTTTTTTTCTTTTTCTTTTTTGCTTAGACAGAGACCACAACCCACAACGGTTTTTTTTCGCTCATACATATACACTTGTAATAAAACTTTATGGTGGGGGTCAATGTGAGGCTTTGGAAAATGATTGGGGGTCGACGGTTAAAAAAGTTTGGCGACCCCTGCTTTATATCATTTAACACACACAATAATGAACACAGCATCAAGTATTGACAAGTTTAAAAGATAAGTGGGAAAATCATCTGCTAATGAGACTTTTGTGGTGATTTCAAATGTTTCAAAAAGCATTCACATTTGTATAGTTTAAACATTGTTTAGCAGTCAATAAGTATAGATAAATACATAAAAAATTTTCATATATTTATCTAAGAGAATTGCAAAATATTGGGATTCTTTATTGTAAAAAAGTAATTGTAATATGTCTGTTCTAAATTATCAAATATTTTTAATAATTCATAAAGATTCATAAAAATTTGTTTTATATTTTGATCAAAGATGTTGCAGATATGTTGCACTAAAGATATCGCTATTTTTAGTGTAACAAATAGATATTAAAATAAAAAATTAAAGAGAGATTAAAATTATAGAGAAAAAAAAAATGGGGATTAAAATTTTTAAAAAATAATGAACAGATAGTATAAAAGTAGAACATTTTTCTCTGTCTAGCACAGTAATCCAATTAACACAATCCTCAGCATAACACACTTCCTTTGTTAAATTGGTAATACTTGTATATATTAAATATGTTAACTTGTTTCTGAGTAAATAAAACATTTCAAAGTATTTAAAATTTCTAACAATAATTCAAGAAACTAAATCTTTAAACTCTGAATAATATCAGTATATACAGTAGAGTCCTGATTAACTGAGCTCCCTTTAATTGTCTCCACATTATGTGAGGTTGATTGTGGAAGAGATTTTGCTGTCTGTTATTCTCTTCTAGAAAAATTCTGATATGTATATATGTAAGAAGTTTTTCTTTTAATACAGAAAAATTTGTTATTAGCTAAATAGGCTTGTTGACCCAAGTATCCAGAAATAACAGAGATTTTAACTTGATAGGTTTTTTCCCTTTTAAAGGCTGTATCCTTATTGTTAAATAAATTTATTATTTAAAGATTTATTATATACATATTGATAAACTGTATAAAACTTATGTCTGGCATTAATAACAAAATTGCATTGATGAAATGGTTTGTGAGGTCCCAGATGGAAATCAAAATTATATGTTAGAATGATGAAAATCTGGTGAGACAGTTAAACGCTTATCTTTCAAAATTAAAACAAAGCAAGACTTAGTCTAGTTTAAACAATAAAAGTTCTTTTCATCGAAATGAAAAACAAAAGGTTGAATTATGAGGAGAATACCAACGGAATTTTAGATGAATGGGAATTGGGTTAAGTCTCGAAAATGATCTCTCCTGCACCCCAAAAGGTTTTAAATTGTCACTAGGAGATGAGAGAAGACCAATCAGGATGCTGATTTGAGAAGAGAAGCCTATAAAAATGCATGTTTCATGAACATGATGCTCTTTGCTCCAAAATTTTGTTCTTTTGCTGTTAGTCTTTTCATCTATTTCCGAGATACATTTGCTCTCCTGGAGTTGTTTGCGCTCTTCAAGATTCATCCTTACTACAAAGACTATTCTTTTCAAGGCTGTATAATGTGCCCTGAGGCTGTTGATCCTGCAGACCATAAACATAAAATATTCCGCAGACCAACTCTACGGAATATTTGAGACTTTACTGGACTTTCTCCTTTAGAATTGTGTTAACAGAGAATTATAAAATTTTGTAAGAAAACCTTTAATAATTAATTAAACAATAAAAAGAATGGTAAGTCTATCTCCGTGAATATTTCGTGTCCACACATGATTGTTCAACCTCTCAACCATCCCGACAATCGCACACAGTCAGCAAGCATTACAGGTTTAATTTTAAACATTTAAATGATTGATCAAATAGAATAATAATGAGAAATTTCTTTAAAACTATTTCAATATTTAATGTTGATTAATTTTAAAAATAGCTTAATTACTGTGTACAAATATTTGCAATTTAAGAAATAAGTAAATCTAATTAAAATTTCTTAAAGTTTTTAAGATTATTAATATTTTATTACATAATTTAATAGGTAATTCCTAAATGAACAAGGAAGAAAGGAATGAGTAAGGAAGAAATAAATGAACATTTATTTCTTCCTTACTAAAATAACTTGGATTAAAAATAGTTCTAATGATAAAAACATAGTTATAGAATTATTACTTATAATGACTCTCAATTCTATGTGCAGTAAACTAGAACTTTATATAATAAGTTTCACAACACCTTCCTTTCTTTTTTCTAGCAATTTCTTTAATGTAACTAACGTTTTCAGCTATTTTAAATGGCCTTCTTCAGGTTAAACAAAAATAGAATGTCAGTTATAATTTAAATCAGAACATAAATGTAAAACATCAAGATCTTGTGACGTCATGGTTTTACAGAAGATTTGAATAAAATCTTCTCTAAAACCATGATGTCGCAAGATCTGGATGTTTACTTTCCTTAATCCAGCAATGTATTTGTATGTTTAAGATAATAATCAGTTTTATTCAGATACTTTCCTAAAATTAAACAATTTTGATTATTTATTTTTAATCTATGCTTGTTTGATAACATGAGAAAAATTTATTTAATTTGAATATGTTTTGTAAGAAATTATTGTATTTATTTAAACATTTTCTCCTTAATTAAATAAATAATAGTAATAAATTAATATAAAACAGATGTATTAATAATTCATTTAATTTTCAGCACCTGTTTTACATTTACCTGTGAATTTAACTAAAAGGTAATTGAAAAATTTTATTTTATAAGATTAAATGTTTCAGTATCAGCTGTAATTTTAATTAATGTAAATATCATAAAAATTTATTATGTAAATCAAAAAATATACAGAAATAAGTAATTCTGATCACTAAAAAAGAGTATAAAAATAGAATAAGAGAGAGTTTAATTGATATTTTTTTGTTAAGTATTTTAGATAAAATTTAAAATATTTATGACAATACTAAGAACATTTGACTGTTCAGTAGAAAAGTGGTATAAGTGACAAAGTGTAACTTGTATATATTAGTAATAAAATTAAACATTGCTTAAAAATTAATTTTATTAAGTTCAATAAATGAGTAGATATATTTACTTATAAATTTACTGACATTTATTATTCTTTCATTTTTAAATTAATACTTTTTTGTATTTTTTAAGAAAAAAACTTTATCACTATCCACTTTTCCACTGACCTCAATTTAAATGTATAATTAGTTATATAAATAATGTTGTCTGACTAATCCAAACTAATAAATAAAAGAAATTGTTTAATACAGACATCCCTAACTTTACAGATATAGATGTGTTTGTAAAAATGCATACAAAAATTAAACAATATAGTTTTGTTATAAATAGAGTTTTATCCCCAGGAAGTCTGAAAAGAAAAATTACAAAATTTCTTATTATAATAGGAAAGTTTTACTATTTATAGTGAATGTTACAATGTGTCATAAATCAAAAATCATAGACTAAAAATTTCATTAAAAAAGAAGAATGTTATCTATTATAAGAGGATTATATGAATTTGTTAGATTATATATATGATTAAATTATACAAATTATTTCAAATTATATAAGTATTTGATTACTCTGTTTGAATACTCTTGCTTCATATATTTTTTTCACTTTAGTAGTAGGATTGTTTGGATTTTTTTAATTCATTTTTGAAATTTCAAATTACACTTTTGTTGTTTTTGTGAATTATTGTTAACTGCATTTAAGAAACTTAAATTATTCTTTTACATATGAAAGTAAGTAAATTAAATGCTTAAATTAAATTTATGAATTAAGGTTATATGAGATAACATTATTATTATTATTATTAAATAACAAATTAAATTTTGAAAATATTACAGACCAACATTTTTACCAGATCCAAAAGATGGATCATTGTATATTTATGGAACAGGAGAAGGGCGAGATTCACTTAAGAAGCTGCCATTCACAATTTCAGAATTAGTAGCTGCTTCTCCATTTCGAGGTAGTGATGGTATACTTTATACTGGTAAGTAGTTTCAAAATTTTAAAAACTATTGTTACAGTTAATTTTAAAAATTAAAGATAGATTTAAAATATCATTTTCTTTGAATTTTTCAATAATATTATCATGGATATCAATGCTTATAAAAATAAATTGTTAATGGTGGAAAAAGTATAATGTAAATGTTATGACATGTACATAGCCGAGAAAGATTTTTACATACCATAATTATGATTTAAATTCAAAAAAACACAAACGTATTTTTGATTCTATAATTTTTTTTTTATTACAATATAAAAGATGTAAAATTCCATGGGATAAAAAATTATTTTTTATCTGGTTATAAATTTTTAAATTACTTTTATCTGCCTAATTTTTTTCTTAGAATTAATTTTTAAAAAACTAACTATATTTGTTTCTTTGTTATTAAAATATAAATATTATAAGTAATGTTATATAAAATTTAATTTTTGTTAATATTTTAATAAAATTTATCATTAAATATAATTTAATAATGAAAATAAAGAGTCAAGTAATGATGAGATTTTATCATCATGAATTCTTTGATGATATTGGAAATATACATTTTTATTATTAATAGTTCATTTGGATTTAAAACTAAAATAAATAATGAAATAATTTTACTTTTACACAAAATAATAATTATAAAAATTAATATTGAAATATAAAATTGTACGTAAATAGTTGAAAGTTTATAGTTTTGGTTACTTATATTATGTAATTAGTATTTGTAACCCAATGTACCTGTTGTAACTGGAGTTTTTTCCAAATTACGCTAATAAACTTGAATTGAATTGAATATATTATGTAATTAGAAATTTTTTATAAAGGCAGTTTGCATATAGCATGGAAATAATGTGCAATTTTATTTCATATATATATATGTTGGTTAATTTAACATTTTATTGTTGAAACTATTTTAAAATGAAAATAATAATTTTTTATATTTTAAACCTTTGATTTTGATTGCGATTGTGTATGCTTTGTTTGACATCAATGACTTGGTTTGGATGTTTGGATTGTTTTTAATTTATCATGTTTGTCATAATTTTAATGAAAATAATTTAATAATTTATTTTTAATGTAAAATTTGATTAGTTTAACATTAATTTTTTTTTTTTAAATTGCAGAATTGAGTTATGGGTAAAACCTTTTTATAATAATCTTGTGAATAAATGCTCTTATGTCCACTTATATTATTTGCTCATAATCTTTTTGAAAGCAATCAAATTCTTACCTATATATTGTATATCTTCTGAAATTTTCTGATTTGTTTTTGAATGTTTATCTAAACTCATTGATTCATTAGAATCTGAATTATATCTTATTTTCTCTACATATTTAATTTATTTCTCTTTTCTCTTCTTATGTAAATTATTTTTTTCATCAGTCAAGAATCTTAGTTTTTGTTTTTTTATATACATCTTTTCTTCATGATCTGTTTCTACTTTCTCTAAATAAACATATATTCACATTATTGATTTTTTAAAATGTTGACTATTAAAATATTAAATTGATTTTCAGATCAATTGAAGTATGGTACATATTTCAATTGACCTGAAAATCAATATATATAATATAAAACATTTATATAAAATAATAAATAAATAAAAGTAAAACTGAATGATAATGAAACAAAATTGGTTGTATAATAATTATAATTTATGTGTCATTTTGTTTACATGTATTACTGTTATTTGTTTTGAATGTAAATCAATGTGTTTGAAACATGACTTTTGTTCATTTATGACTGTTAGATAGCTTTTTTTTTTTTTTTTTTTTTTACAAGATTCGTGACAGAACACCTTTGTTTAACTCTTAAGCAAATTTAATTAAGTTGAGTGCCCTTTTTTACAATTTCAAACGTAACTTAAATTCTAAAAAGAAGCACTAAACTTAATTATGTTTGAAATTCCANAAAATTTTGGTTATTTATTTAATTTGGAATTTCTATTTCAGGTAAAAAAACTGATACATGGTTTGCAATTGATCCCTTTTCTGGTGATAAACTTGATACTTTATCAATGACTGGCACTGATAAAGTTTGTCCAGTTGGAGATGAAAATGTTGTATATATTGGAAGAACAGGTAATTTTTATAAATTCTTTTGTCATTGTAATAATCAGAAATATAATTATGATATTCGACAAATTAATAATTTGTATTTACAATAAAATTAATAAAATGAAATTAATGAAAATTATAAATCACAAAATAAAAACAATTTAACTTTATTAATTGAAGAGGAATTTAAGTTTACAAATGACTGGTTTTGAGTTAGCAATGATTTCACTCTCTGTGCATGCATCCTCATTTATTTATACAGTAGGAATATACGTTATGCTTAATTGTTAGTTGTTGCAAGCATTTGATATTTACAGGTGTGGAGTAAGGGTAAATGTCTGAGGATGCTTCTTAAATGCTTATGGGAAAGTGGCAAGATATTCTTAGAAGTGTATAAGTCTACAGATACTATCCTAATATAATAAATAAAATATAAATACAACTTTTAACAAAGATGAAACTTTGCTTCAGTCTTTCTTTCCGTTGTTTTACACCATCTGCAGTTCATAAAATCACATTTTGCGATTTTATGAACTGCAGATGGTGTAAAACAATGGAAAGAAAGACTGAAGCAAAGTTTCATCTTTGTTAAAAGTTGTATTTATATTTTATTTATTATATTATTTTTATTATTATATTATATTATTATTAAATTACCATTAGCCACGTTAAATTAAATTTTTATTTTATTTAAGATACTATTCTGTTGCATAGGGGCAATGTGCCAGATTTTCAAATAGGAAATTCCTCCTGTCTTGTTGAAAAATTCTTTAATGCACTCATACTGAACATGTTTTTTTCTTCTTCATATTGCAATTGAACAGGTAAAAGATTTGCTGGAAATATTTTCTATGTAATTATGCATAACAAATAAATAAATAAGGATCCCAAGGAGCTTATTTATTTAGTACAATATTATTTTCAAAATTATTTTCTATATGTAGTTGGAATTAGATAATTCTCATAATGCCTGTCAGTTTAATGCAAAAGGTTGTGCTTGATGCAATGTTTAAGGTGAAACTTGAAAATTTTATTGATTTGTTAGTTCATTAGAAGAATCACCAATAAACACATTTTGGATAACAATACCTTGAATAAAAGTTTGTAATGTTGTATCAAAAGTGTATTAAGATTGACCAAGACTCTTGTGTGCAGTATAATGTTATATGTCCAGGAGTATTCTGTAGTCCAACAGTATATTCTGTTATATTTTTTTGGATTGGCTGTGCATTTAAGGATAGGGGAACTTGCTCAGAAGCACATATACTCTAATTTTATGTTTGTTCAGACTCCATTAAAGAATGTTTTAATTTTTTTAAATGTTAGTGGACTGGTCTTTGGCTTGCAATTATGCTCATAATGAAAGGGATGGTGGCTTTGGTCTCATTATTGGTATGATCAAAATATTGTATTATTGGATTTTAAAATCAATATTTTTTGTAAAAATAATAAGTTTGACATGGCCAACGATTATTTAATATTAATATAATAAATATAAGTACAACTTTTTAAAAAAAAATTCTTTGTTTCAGTCATTTCTTTCATTGTTTGCACCATCAGCAGTTCATAAAAATCACAAACACTCAATATTTTTTATTTATTTAATGAAAATTTTATTTAAAATTTTGATCTTATATTTTCTTTTATTTGCTACATGCAATTATTTATTGTGACATTGTCACAATGCTGGGCTTCAATTTTTAATCATATTTTTAATTTATTTAAACTATATGCTTTCCACCTCAAATTAGTAGTGTCTTGTCCCTGTACATCATACTTTCCTGCTAGCAATAAGGTTGTGCTGGTCATCTATCTAATTCCTGTTGGAAAAAGTTTTTAATTAAAATAACATGACTTTCAGTGCAAATCAGAAGTTCATATGTAGTTAATTGGGGCCTCCTGCCCCTAAGCTTTCCATATCTGGTCTTGACTTTCATCTATCTAACTCTGTTCTTGAGATTAAGAAAGGACAGAACAGACAGATGGATGACAGTGGGATTTATAGGTTTACAATTTTGTCAAATTGCAGCTCAATAATTCTAAGCTAATAATAATTCAATTCTAAGCCAATAATAATTGGCTTAGAATTGAATACTTTGTAAATAAAAACTATATTAAACTCAAGTAACTTTTTACAAGCTGATGATATTATATTAGAACTTATTGAAGTTTTTTATTATAAATAACTCAAAACAAATTTTTAATATAATATTTTTTTTCGTATTTTTTATTATATTGAGCATTAATGTGTGTTTTATTTGTTAGCATTTGTTGAAAAAATAATTTTCAATATAACAACATTATAATTAAATTTTTAATTAAAGAATTTACAGTATATGTAATTTAAATATATTCTGTGCCTAAATATTTTAAATTAACTAAAGTTTCAAAAAATAATTAAAAGAAATGAAATAACTTTTGGGAGAAGTAGAATCTCCTGGGAAATGATGATAGGATTCTAAATTTTAAAAGAAATTTTGACCAGTGTGGAAAACAGTAACTTTGATTAATGTGCAAAAATGTACATATATATTTTTTTAAATCTCAAATTATATTAAAAAAAATTAAATAAGAATATAGGACACAAACAGGATTTAATCAAGATGCAAAATACAAATCAATAATAATATTTAATTATTTTTCTTCACTATTTTTGCAGTAAATTGCCAATGGTTTATTTTATATAGCTGTTTTCTATTTAAATGCATTGTTAACAATTCTAACAATTAAAAGTCATTAACTTATGTGCCATTGTCTTTCTTATTAACTTATATAAAGAGTTTGCATAATTCTTTATATACTATAACTACTATTATATTTTTCTGACTTTTTGAATCACTTTATATCAAATAATAAACAGACCCTGCATTAGAAGTGCATTGATTTGTATCTGTTAAATGCAATTTTGTTCTAAAGAAAATAGGACTTCGAACTCACATTTGAGTTATAAATAAACACTTGGCTTTATTTCCATCATTTTAGTTGATATGTGACAACAGCACGTTTCGGGCATAAAGCCCATCTGTCAACTAAAAAATATATATACAATTTTTAAAACATTACATAAAATATTTTACAAACAGTATTAAAATAACGTATGTTTCTTACCATATTCATTTTTAATCTGTTATACATACAAGGCCTTAATTGGTATACACAACTTATTTTACAATAAGTGGAGTAATTTCATTAAAAAATTTTTTATAAATGATTTTCTTATATATTTTTTTATATATTTTTGACAGTATCCAGGGGTCTGGATACTGTGAAAAATATATAAGAAAATCATTTATAAAAAATTTTTTAATGAAATTACTCCACTTATTGTAAAATAAGTTGTGTATACCAATTAAGGCCTTGTATGTATAACAGATTAAAAATGAATATGGTAAGAAACATACGTTATTTTAATACTGTTTGTAAAATATTTTATGTAATGTTTTAAAAATTGTATATATATTTTTTAGTTGACTGATGAGGGGGTTTATGCCCAAAATGTGCTATTGTCACGTATCAACTAAAATGATGGAAATAAAGCCAAGTGTTTATTTATAACTCAAATGTGAATTCGAAGTCCAATATTCGCAAAACATGGTTTCGAAAACAACTAAAGAAAATAATTAAGAAGAATGGGAAGAATGTTTTAAATTGATAGAACATAATTTCAGTGAGAATGGAGCTAAAGTCCTAATTTAAGGGGAAAAAAAAAATATATATATATATATATATATTTCTTTAGTGTCCAAAAACTTGGACACTAAAGAAATAACAGCAAAACTCGAAGTTGCCCAGAGATCAATGGAGTGAAGCATACTAGGAATAACCAAGAGAGATTACAAAAGAATAGAGTGAATTAGGCAGAAAACCCAGGTAACTGATGTGATCCAGAGAATTAAATCTCTCAAATGACAATGGGCAGGACATCTGGCAAGAAGGACTGACAACAGATGGTCTACAAGAATTATGATGTGGTATCCACAGGGAATCAAGAGACCCAAACTTAAGATAGGACTATGACATAAGGAAACAAGTAGGCACAACATGATGGAGAGAAGCAAATGATAGGCAAACATGGGCACAAATAGAGGATGATTATGTAAGGGAGGCTATACCGTAATTTGAAATGGTATAATTAGAATAAGCTGATGCTGATGATGATGATGTATATATATATAATATATATATGTTTTAATTGTCATTGGAAAAAAATCTATGAATTCTAGTGTAATGCAAAATCATCAACTAAGTCAGTCAGTGGCAGTAAGTCAGATAAATTATTAAATAGGATGTTGCTTTATTAACTCAAGGTATATAGACTACAAAGGCACTAGATGTACAGTACATAAAACATGCAGTTGAATCTACCACTATCTTTAGTGTAACCCAAGGGTAAGAGAATGGGTCTAAACAAAATGGTCTCTTGTGTGTGTGTCTGTGTCTGTGTAAACAAAGTGTTGTATAGCACTACCTGGCGACAACAAAATTTGAACCTCAAGTTAGAAAATATACAGTAAGACCCGCGTAACGTGGGAGAAGCATTTCTAGACGACAAAGCACTAAACGAAACAGTGTTAAACAAGGTCATTTTAACATAGAGTAAATAGGGATAGGGGAACATGTGACCAAAAATAAACAAATGTTACTTTAATTTTAAGTTATTTTTGTATTAATTTGTATAATAATATATGTTAAATAACACATAAACATATGCACACAGAAATGTAAAGTTCATTTTTTGTGATGAAGGTTCTGACTTTTCTGAAATTCTTGTTTATTTGCAATGAAGTCATGAAGTTTCATTTGTCACTTTTTTCTTTCCTTAAGTAAATGCCAATAGCAGGAGATCGCATCCAAAGCGCCTCGTTTTGCTTTTGCATTCCTTTCAAAATCTGGATCATTCGCTACAATTTGATCAACAATTTCAGTTATCATTACCAAATTTTTACTAAGGAAATCTGTAGAGAAATTATTTGGATTCTTTGTTTTCAGAATCTCTATTTTCCAGTTCTATGTGAATTCCTTGCTCTGCCAGTTCTTAAAGGTCGTCGTTGGTAAGGCTCTGACCAGAAACCTGTGGTAACTCCTCAATATCCTGCTCGTCTACATCTAGACCTGCTGTATCAATTAGGTTGACAATTTGGTCAACCTAATGATACAGCGATAGGCTCTTCTCGTTGAGAATTCTTGGATATCTTCAGCCATAACTTCTTCCACAGTTTGTTCATGCATTTATCAGTTAATTCTTGCCAAGTGAAGCCAATATTGCCTATGGCATCCATGATGTTATNTTCAAACATTTGATATGTTGTCTTCTTCAAAGGTGAGAATTTTAATATTATTTTTATCTATTTTACAGTTTGTGGGTAGTAAATGATCATAGAATGGGGAATTAGGTCTATTGTATTTTAAATCTGCCTCATGTTCTTTATATATAACTACAGTTATAGTTTATTTTTGCCAAAACATGTACAGTGTATGGATAGGGAAATAAAAGGCATGTGTTGTTATGGAACATTGAACCACACAAAAGAGACTACATTAATAGTTTTAATAAACAAATTACTTCTACATTCAAAGTAAAAATTGCTTGTAATAAGATGATAAAAATTAAACAAACTACAAATCAATAATATGCTATAGTCAAATTATTTCAAATTATATTTTTTTGATTACTCTGTTTGAATACTCTTGCTTCATATATTTTTTTCACTTTAGTAGTAGGATTGTTTGGATTTTTTTAATTCATTTTTGAAATTTCAAATTACACTTTTGTTGTTTTTGTGAATTATTGTTAACTGCATTTAAGAAACTTAAATTATTCTTTTACATATGAAAGTAAGTAAATTAAATGCTTAAATTAAATTTATGAATTAAGGTTATATGAGATAACATTATTATTATTATTATTAAATAACAAATTAAATTTTGAAAATATTACAGACCAACATTTTTACCAGATCCAAAAGATGGATCATTGTATATTTATGGAACAGGAGAAGGGCGAGATTCACTTAAGAAGCTGCCATTCACAATTTCAGAATTAGTAGCTGCTTCTCCATTTCGAGGTAGTGATGGTATACTTTATACTGGTAAGTAGTTTCAAAATTTTAAAAACTATTGTTACAGTTAATTTTAAAAATTAAAGATAGATTTAAAATATCATTTTCTTTGAATTTTTCAATAATATTATCATGGATATCAATGCTTATAAAAATAAATTGTTAATGGTGGAAAAAGTATAATGTAAATGTTATGACATGTACATAGCCGAGAAAGATTTTTACATACCATAATTATGATTTAAATTCAAAAAAACACAAACGTATTTTTGATTCTATAATTTTTTTTTTATTACAATATAAAAGATGTAAAATTCCATGGGATAAAAAATTATTTTTTATCTGGTTATAAATTTTTAAATTACTTTTATCTGCCTAATTTTTTTCTTAGAATTAATTTTTAAAAAACTAACTATATTTGTTTCTTTGTTATTAAAATATAAATATTATAAGTAATGTTATATAAAATTTAATTTTTGTTAATATTTTAATAAAATTTATCATTAAATATAATTTAATAATGAAAATAAAGAGTCAAGTAATGATGAGATTTTATCATCATGAATTCTTTGATGATATTGGAAATATACATTTTTATTATTAATAGTTCATTTGGATTTAAAACTAAAATAAATAATGAAATAATTTTACTTTTACACAAAATAATAATTATAAAAATTAATATTGAAATATAAAATTGTACGTAAATAGTTGAAAGTTTATAGTTTTGGTTACTTATATTATGTAATTAGTATTTGTAACCCAATGTACCTGTTGTAACTGGAGTTTTTTCCAAATTACGCTAATAAACTTGAATTGAATTGAATATATTATGTAATTAGAAATTTTTTATAAAGGCAGTTTGCATATAGCATGGAAATAATGTGCAATTTTATTTCATATATATATATGTTGGTTAATTTAACATTTTATTGTTGAAACTATTTTAAAATGAAAATAATAATTTTTTATATTTTAAACCTTTGATTTTGATTGCGATTGTGTATGCTTTGTTTGACATCAATGACTTGGTTTGGATGTTTGGATTGTTTTTAATTTATCATGTTTGTCATAATTTTAATGAAAATAATTTAATAATTTATTTTTAATGTAAAATTTGATTAGTTTAACATTAATTTTTTTTTTTTAAATTGCAGAATTGAGTTATGGGTAAAACCTTTTTATAATAATCTTGTGAATAAATGCTCTTATGTCCACTTATATTATTTGCTCATAATCTTTTTGAAAGCAATCAAATTCTTACCTATATATTGTATATCTTCTGAAATTTTCTGATTTGTTTTTGAATGTTTATCTAAACTCATTGATTCATTAGAATCTGAATTATATCTTATTTTCTCTACATATTTAATTTATTTCTCTTTTCTCTTCTTATGTAAATTATTTTTTTCATCAGTCAAGAATCTTAGTTTTTGTTTTTTTATATACATCTTTTCTTCATGATCTGTTTCTACTTTCTCTAAATAAACATATATTCACATTATTGATTTTTTAAAATGTTGACTATTAAAATATTAAATTGATTTTCAGATCAATTGAAGTATGGTACATATTTCAATTGACCTGAAAATCAATATATATAATATAAAACATTTATATAAAATAATAAATAAATAAAAGTAAAACTGAATGATAATGAAACAAAATTGGTTGTATAATAATTATAATTTATGTGTCATTTTGTTTACATGTATTACTGTTATTTGTTTTGAATGTAAATCAATGTGTTTGAAACATGACTTTTGTTCATTTATGACTGTTAGATAGCTTTTTTTTTTTTTTTTTTTTTTACAAGATTCGTGACAGAACACCTTTGTTTAACTCTTAAGCAAATTTAATTAAGTTGAGTGCCCTTTTTTACAATTTCAAACGTAACTTAAATTCTAAAAAGAAGCACTAAACTTAATTATGTTTGAAATTCCATACGTCGGCTTGGATTTCTGTTACACAAAGAACGGGGACGTTAGAAAATTGATTTTGCCTTGGTAACTTCGTTTTTCTGGAAAAACGAACGTTAAAAAAACCGGTTAACTCATCTAACAATGCGTAAATAATAATAAATAATAATAATAATAATGTATTGTTATCGCATTATACATTTCCTCACGGTCGTGCCTCGTCGTTACAGTTGCGATGCCACATCCCATCGCAGCTGTTACACTTTAAGGACCGGCGCAAACCGCCCGGTTCCTGGATCCTTATTGTGAGCTTCCCCCTGCCGGAACCCTAAAAATGGGGTAGAGAACGAGCTTTTTTGAATCCGCTTTCTTACAATGGGAACGGGTCTCTGTTTAAAGCGATACTGTACCTGCTGCACGCGCGGTCGAGGAACTTCGATTCCGTAGTGTGTTTTTTGAACCAGTAAAACACGGGAATAGATCCTGTACGTTGCCACCTTTATCTTCATCTAATCTTAATTAATTAAACGTCCTTATCGTCGCCCAGTCCATAAGTGAAACCAACTGCCATGTTTTTTTATAGGTTACTTTTCACCTTTAGACCCACCACCTATTTTTAGACTGGTAAATAATTTTCTAAGTGTAATTAATATCTTCGTAACGGCGTAACTTAAAGCGTAATAAATGCTAAAATACAGGAGAATGGTTACTTCTAAAACACGTGTCGAAGGAAATGCCTTTACACTTGGCAGGACTTAAATCCGCACGCGATATGTTACGTATACGTGCACGCGCGCGTAACGTCCAAAGAAAGAAATTTCGTTAAGTAATCCGGCGATTGAGCTTTTGTCCTCTTATAATGGATTACTTGCGTAAAAAACGAGGTTCAAATATTGTCAGACGCCGGTGTTCGTTCGAGCGTAACACCGGAGAAAATGACTTTTCGGTGTTTTTTGGATACGAGCCAATAATGCGCGATTGTTACGTTATCGAAAAATATGTCACTTGGCTATTAACCTTTCCCCCGTGCAATATTTACACACCTAGACGGAGAGGAAATCTAAAAAATGGGGGTATTATTTCAAAAAATCGACGGATTTTTATTGAATTTCGAAGCGTAACAGCCGTTCTTTCTCCGATCCGTAACTCGAGTACCAATCTCGATCACTTAAAGTAATTGTTCCGCAACGGTAGACTTAAGCGTGAAGTTTTCGTGCGTCGGTCAGTATGTCTGTACCACTCCTTTTAATTCGAAAATATGTCACGTCGAAAGCGGCATTAAAAATAACGCGGGTAAAAAAAGGGGAAGCGATTCGTTTCTGTTTCTTCTCGTTTAAGCGTCACGGAAGAACTGACGGGTCGGTGCTTCGTGACGGTCATCTAAACTGGAAGAAAAAAAAGGTCATTTCCCAAACAACCATCCATAACAGGACCCCCCTTTTAAAGAACAGGATCCTGTAGCCAGTCGGGTAGGTGGAGAATGACGTCACGATCGAGTTACGCGGCCGTCGGACCCGCAACCTTACGTAATTTGTCACGTCGACGGGTCGCAAATTAGGGGCCTCGTGGAAGAAACTGCAATTCCCAACGTCCAGAAAGGGGGTCGGAAGTTCGAGGTCGTCGTCACGTCCGAGCGGAAAAATGGCGTCGAGCCAAATTACCCGTTTGCAACCTTTGATCGAGTCGTGCATCTACTCTCCGATTACTTCGTGATAAGAGAGGGGACTCTGCAAATTCCTGAATTCTTTTCCGCCCCCACCCCCCGACAATCGTGCAGTCGTGTTATCGTCTCCCTTTGTCGTTAAGGGAAATCGAAATTTCAAAAAACACACGAAATTAATGGACCGACTTCTAAAAACACTATAATACAGAAGGTTAACACACAAGTGAGACTATTTTGCCGTGTTTTTCTACACTTGGGCTGGTGTTCTGTTTTTTTATTTAGAGGCTACCGATCCGTGAATGAAAGGAGGGTGGAGCAGTGCAGAAACCAGTTCGCTCCAATTGGTGGGTGTAGCGAAAAAGAAAGGTCGTTCTCGCTGGCCAAACACACACAACACACAAAAAAGCCTCTTTACCCCACTCCTTTCTTCGCTTATCAAAAAAAGACAAATGGTCTTCTCTGATCACGTGTCCTTAAAGTGTGGGGAAGGAACCTATTACCGAAGAAATATGTCACTTTTTGTGTGTATTAACGATGGCGGATGGAGTATAGACGGATTAGAAGTCGTAGATGGGATTAACAGAACAACGCGAGGGAATACTCTAAATCTACGTAATGTAACAATTAAACCACACACGTGCCCTATTTAAAGCGTGTAATTTCTAAAATTAGCAATTTTAAAAAACCTCTCCCTCTCGAAACAATTGTTCTACAACACTCGAACCGGTGTTGTTTTTAAAAATAATTTGCTAAACTTTCGCGTGATTTATTCTTCCCGACGTGCATTTTTAGAAAAATGTATTCCCGTGTTAAGTCGTAGATAACCCTTATTTACAATCAATGGCGTACGGATAAGATTAGGGAATGACCTCCGTATTGTTGACGATTGTTTCGAATTTTCAAATTCAAACGCCCGGTGTCTCTGTCGTCGTGTCGTTTGTAGTGTACGCGCGACCGCGAAATTGCGTAATGGTGTTAGTTTTGCAGAATTTATTTTCGCAAAAAGTGGAGTCGGCGTGTGGCCCCGTTATCGTCGATACGGTCGCGAATTTTGCTAACCTTTAACCTTCCCGTCTACCGTTTCGGGTCAAGGAGGAAGGAACGTCCTAAATATATATCATATTAAAGCGCGTCGGGTCAAAACCGGAGCCCGTTTACCCCTCGACTTGTAAAAGTGTACAATAAATTAATTTAAAGATGGAAGACACCATCGGCAAACTAGTACGACTTTACACTCGGGTTTTTGCTTTATTAATGCAAACGTCGATTCTACCTTACGAAACCAGAAATGTTTTATTAATTATCTTACTACGCTATTTATTAATGCTAACAGAGATTCGGGAGTGTGCCTTTATCGCGTGTCACTCCGGCCAAACGGAGGTGGGTGTTTGTTGTTTTAAAAATTTAAATGCCAAATTTAAATTGGTGCAGCATACGAATTGTAACGTACCGATACCCTACCGCCAGGAAATTTCGGTGTGGCATCGGTTATGTGGAACGATCTTAAGTCTAAGCATACTTTAATGGCACGTAAACGAGATGATGACACTTGCTTTTGGCACGGTGTGGTGCGCGCCACCAAAAGCACTTTTTACGCTTTCTCTCCAGTTTCCC
>NW_019384533.1:167334-238899 GCF_000671375.1 Centruroides sculpturatus | reverse complement strand
TTAGATTTGAGTTTAAATTTTTATCATAATTTCCATTTTAGAAAATTTATCAGTTAACTATGCTGAAGTACAGATAGGAAATTTTTTGACTATAAATGATTATGCTTATGTTTTTTAAAATTACAGTATATTTTTTCTTTATTTATGAGCCTGCAATCTAATAAATTTTATTACAAAAATGTTTGCATAAGCTTTTTATAATTAATTAATTAAAACTTATTTTATAAAATAAAATTAAGTAAAAAATTTAAATACTAGTATTTACTGTTTCTTTCAGAATATCAAGTCAGTATGTTTGACAGCACAAGTAGAGAGAAAAGGTAAAGTACTTGCTATTTAAAATCTTTATTTTTATTGCTTTTTTCATAAACTTTTTGAAAGCTCTAATAATAGAATAAGAAGTTTTGTTTTAGTAATCAAGAAAATATTTAGTATAAATATATTTGAATATTTTTTAAAAAATTATTATTTATTAGTTTTATTAGAATCAATAATAATCTGTTGAAAATATTCCAATATATAATAAAAGCATAATAATGAAATTATATGTTTCAGATGGAATGTCACATTTTTTGATTACTCTTCACATGTTTCACCTGACAATAATGAAAATTATGGTAAGTTAGGTATAATGTAAAAATAATTTACTTTATAAATTCTTATATATGTAAATATATATATATATATATATATTTCTTTAGTGTCCAAAAACTTGGACACTAAAGAAATAACAGCAAAACTCGAAGTTGCCCAGAGATCAATGGAGTGAAGCATACTAGGAATAACCAAGAGAGATTACAAAAGAATAGAGTGAATTAGGCAGAAAACCCAGGTAACTGATGTGATCCAGAGAATTAAATCTCTCAAATGACAATGGGCAGGACATCTGGCAAGAAGGACTGACAACAGATGGTCTACAAGAATTATGATGTGGTATCCACAGGGAATCAAGAGACCCAAACTTAAGATAGGACTATGACATAAGGAAACAAGTAGGCACAACATGATGGAGAGAAGCAAATGATAGGCAAACATGGGCACAAATAGAGGATGATTATGTAAGGGAGGCTATACCGTAATTTGAAATGGTATAATTAGAATAAGCTGATGCTGATGATGATGATGTATATATATATAATATATATATGTTTTAATTGTCATTGGAAAAAAATCTATGAATTCTAGTGTAATGCAAAATCATCAACTAAGTCAGTCAGTGGCAGTAAGTCAGATAAATTATTAAATAGGATGTTGCTTTATTAACTCAAGGTATATAGACTACAAAGGCACTAGATGTACAGTACATAAAACATGCAGTTGAATCTACCACTATCTTTAGTGTAACCCAAGGGTAAGAGAATGGGTCTAAACAAAATGGTCTCTTGTGTGTGTGTCTGTGTCTGTGTAAACAAAGTGTTGTATAGCACTACCTGGCGACAACAAAATTTGAACCTCAAGTTAGAAAATATACAGTAAGACCCGCGTAACGTGGGAGAAGCATTTCTAGACGACAAAGCACTAAACGAAACAGTGTTAAACAAGGTCATTTTAACATAGAGTAAATAGGGATAGGGGAACATGTGACCAAAAATAAACAAATGTTACTTTAATTTTAAGTTATTTTTGTATTAATTTGTATAATAATATATGTTAAATAACACATAAACATATGCACACAGAAATGTAAAGTTCATTTTTTGTGATGAAGGTTCTGACTTTTCTGAAATTCTTGTTTATTTGCAATGAAGTCATGAAGTTTCATTTGTCACTTTTTTCTTTCCTTAAGTAAATGCCAATAGCAGGAGATCGCATCCAAAGCGCCTCGTTTTGCTTTTGCATTCCTTTCAAAATCTGGATCATTCGCTACAATTTGATCAACAATTTCAGTTATCATTACCAAATTTTTACTAAGGAAATCTGTAGAGAAATTATTTGGATTCTTTGTTTTCAGAATCTCTATTTTCCAGTTCTATGTGAATTCCTTGCTCTGCCAGTTCTTAAAGGTCGTCGTTGGTAAGGCTCTGACCAGAAACCTGTGGTAACTCCTCAATATCCTGCTCGTCTACATCTAGACCTGCTGTATCAATTAGGTTGACAATTTGGTCAACCTAATGATACAGCGATAGGCTCTTCTCGTTGAGAATTCTTGGATATCTTCAGCCATAACTTCTTCCACAGTTTGTTCATGCATTTATCAGTTAATTCTTGCCAAGTGAAGCCAATATTGCCTATGGCATCCATGATGTTATATTTTTTCCAAAATTGCACCAAACAAACAAATGCAAATGTCCAAATTTTAAAGTAACGTTTGATATAGATTTAAAGAAAGTACACCTTTTTGCTACCTTTTGCTGATTGTTTTGTGTTTGCAAATAATCGTATTATATACGAATCAATGAAATGCCGCAATAATATAAATTGGAGTAAATTTTAACCTATTTTTTAGGCTTCAAGCAGACCACATTATATCGAAATCAGCATTAAGTGGGGTCTTACTGGACTTTAATTCTGTAGTAATATAGTTTAATAAAGATTGAGTTGCAGTGGAACAAAGTGGAAGACAGTAATTCATTAGTGACCAAAAAATGAAAAAAAATGTAAATGGATTTGGAAGAAATTGAATGATAAAATTTTAACTTTAAGCCACATTGAATGGATAAATCATTTTATTATTATTTTTATTTGAGATTTATAAGTCAACTATCAGATATGAATCCAAAATTATTAAGTATTAAGCTTATGAGATATTATTAACAGAAAAGAGATGAAATTCAGATTAAAGAAAAATATATTGTTACTGTTTTGTTGGTGTTAATTTTTAAATATAATGTAAAAATTAAAACTAACAGTTTAATCTTTCAATTATACATCTTTTGATACTGTAAGAATAATTTAAGTAGACTTAGAATGCAAATGTCCAAATTTTAAAGTAACATTTGATATAGTATTAAGAAGAAATTACCATAATTTCCTGCATGTGACCTGCAATTAGCATATAAATCAACAAAAATTATTAGTATGCATATCTTGAATCTGTTTTTAAATAAATTTTAAAACATATATAATCTGCTGATTATATTCAGAAAATTATGATACTTTAAAATTATTTGGTTGATAAGAATTGAAATAAAATTTTTAAAATGAGAAATTTTTTTAAAAATTAGATTTGAGTTTAAATTTTTATCATAATTTCCATTTTAGAAAATTTATCAGTTAACTATGCTGAAGTACAGTTAATGTAATATCTTTATTAAAAAATTAATTTTTAACATTAACAGTACGTAATATAGATGTAATTGGATAGAGAATATAGCCTATCTTCATAATTAATTTTATTTAAGAGTTAAATCTTAAATGAAGTAATTTCATTTTATAAATATTTAATTTCTGTAAATGTTAACTTTATGGAAAAATTTTAAAATAATTCATTGTTTGTTTTAATAATTTATTATACACTATCATATTAAAATTTTTACTATATTATTTTTAGGTTTTGCTCATTTCTCATCTAGTGCAGGAGGAAGAATATTAACACTGGATAGAATTAATGGTAATTTTAATTAACATATGAAATAAGATAAATAACATGAAATCCACCAAATAAGTTTGCCACTGTTGCCAGTTTACATTTGGTTATAATATGATTAATTAATAATTAGAAATAAATTAAAATTAAATTAAATAATTTAGAATTTTCTGGGAGAAAAGATGAAATCCACATCTACGTATCTTGCAGATGTTTTATCAGTTACACTATCGGGATTTCTGTGTAATCTTTGCTTTCCAACTATAATTAAGTAAAACCATATAAGCATACAGGTTAATTGCTATGCCAGACATCTTACATCCATAGCTTTTCATGACTAATTACAAGCTTTACTGGTTTGTGTGTGTGTGTGTGTGTGTGTGTGTGTGCGCACCATGCCAACCATATTGTGTGTTGCCATGCCAACCATATTTTACACACATACAATATGTATGTTGTAAAAGCTCTAGTTTCCATGTTGCCTCATGTTATATGAACATTTTATAGAAAAGCAACATCATTCAACAAAAGAGGCAGGATTCTTAAACCAGAAATATTACTTCTGAATTATTTAATTTGATTTAACCTAATTTATTTTTAATAATTAAATTTAATACAAGATGATGGCCTAACTGCCTATCTTTTGGCCAAATTATTTTATTTAATTGTTAATTAGTCATGTCATAGACAATAGACTGGTGAATATTATTTGAATCATGCTGTTTGTTTGAATACATTAGAATATGAAATTTTATAATATTTGCTTAATGAATTTAATGATTTTTTTTTCATATAATTTTGTAATTAGGTTTTTAGGCAAGTTAAACTCTTAAAACCAAAGCAATTCAATAAATTAATGGATATATCATCATTCAAATATCTTGAAAATCACATTTAATATTGATTATTCATACAAGTCTTTTTTTATTTAATGCTATTCTCTAAAAATAGTAAAATTTTTTATACGTTTATAGTAGGATTTAAAAAAGAAATGATTAATTAGGTTGACAATTTGGTCAACCTAATGATACAGCGATAGGCTCTTCTCGTTGAGAATTCTTGGATACCTTCAGCCATAACTTCTTCCACAGTTTGTTCATGCATTTATCAGTTAATTCTTGCCAAGTGAAGCCAATATTGCCTATGGCATCCATGATGTTATATTTTTTCCAAAATTGCACCAAACAAACAAATGCAAATGTCCAAATTTTAAAGTAACGTTTGATATAGATTTAAAGAAAGTACACCTTTTTGCTACCTTTTGCTGATTGTTTTGTGTTTGCAAATAATCGTATTATATACGAATCAATGAAATGCCGCAATAATATAAATTGGAGTAAATTTTAACCTATTTTTTAGGCTTCAAGCAGACCACATTATATCGAAATCAGCATTAAGTGGGGTCTTACTGGACTTTAATTCTGTAGTAATATAGTTTAATAAAGATTGAGTTGCAGTGGAACAAAGTGGAAGACAGTAATTCATTAGTGACCAAAAAATGAAAAAAAATGTAAATGGATTTGGAAGAAATTGAATGATAAAATTTTAACTTTAAGCCACATTGAATGGATAAATCATTTTATTATTATTTTTATTTGAGATTTATAAGTCAACTATCAGATATGAATCCAAAATTATTAAGTATTAAGCTTATGAGATATTATTAACAGAAAAGAGATGAAATTCAGATTAAAGAAAAATATATTGTTACTGTTTTGTTGGTGTTAATTTTTAAATATAATGTAAAAATTAAAACTAACAGTTTAATCTTTCAATTATACATCTTTTGATACTGTAAGAATAATTTAAGTAGACTTAGAATGCAAATGTCCAAATTTTAAAGTAACATTTGATATAGTATTAAGAAGAAATTACCATAATTTCCTGCATGTGACCTGCAATTAGCATATAAATCAACAAAAATTATTAGTATGCATATCTTGAATCTGTTTTNATACGAAATTTTCAGGATACGACATGAAATTCGAACATATTTTTGCTCCACGATACGAACAAAAACTCACCATACGACGTTACATTAGTTCGCATTTTTCATTTGTTTTTCTTACTACAGTTATTTTTTTAAATGTATTACTTGGCTTTAATTTGAGTATGTTTTTCGCGTTGGAATGAATTATTTGGTTTTACATGTAATCGTATGGGAAAAGATGATCCACCTTACAACATTTTCATGATACGATCTCAGTTTCGGAACGGATTAATTTCGTATCCTGAGGTACCACTGTACATATAATTTATTTGTCTACAAAATACTACTATTTTCTTATGTTAAAAAGTTCAATTATATGATGATACATATTTTTTATACGTGTTTAAAATTTTATAAATACATTAAAGGTATGAAAATAAATTTATTAATACTTAAAATAAAATTAGTTTATAAGTTTTAGGGTTTTTTCTAGTATTATTAAATTATAGACATTATTTATATAGTTCTTTTAAAAGAAACAAGAAGTTTGGTGACACACAAATTAGACTTTGCAACAGGTAAACTCCCACTGTCATCTGACTGATTAATCAAACTACTGTTAACTTATTATTACTTAAATTAAAGTTTGAAATTATTAGATTTTACATTTACAGAATAGAGAATTTTCATAGTGGACAATTACTTGAAGAAAAGTTGTTGGAGATTAGAGCAATAGTTTTTGAAAAATATGAATCATCTGTGCTAATAAAAGTTTTTTTATAAATTTTTTAGCTGGTGGCAGTCCATGAAGTGTTTGCATAACAAAAGAAGAGTTGTTACAAACAAAGTTATCTGAGAAAAGACTATGAGATATTCAGGCATGCTTAGAAGCAAATGCAAAAATTCTTAAAGGCATTTATCTCAAGACTTGATCATTTTATTGTTCTGTTTATATAACTATGAAAATAATCAAATTCTGGCCTTGTAAAGGATGTTATGAGCTTATTTTTTATTCAATGTTCATAATTTAAGTATTTCTGACAATACATAGCAGAACAATAACACTCAGCATTGTCAATTCTGGTTTGTCTCATCAAGCTTCTTATATTACTACTTATGACTAAATTTTTCATTTATTTAATGCAAATAAAATACAATTTTATATCTTATCTTAATGTATTTTTAAATATTAAATATAAATAAAGTAATTAATTTAATATTGAAAGGAATATAAATAATTTAATAATTATTTTAAACGAAAATCAATTTTTTAAAATACTTCTTAAAATATTAAAAAACTTCAAAGGTTGATACAGAAGACAACTTGTGTTTTTTAGCTATAACTGCATTTTATCAGAGACAAAACTACTAAGGATTACAACCATTAGTTTTTATTACATTACAATGCATTTCATGTGCAAAAAGTTTGTTACACATGCACCCCTCTTCAGGCAGAGTCGGTAGATTAACTGGTCTTTCGACTTCCTATCTTCGCTCGTTGCTAGAATCAACTAGAGACAAATGTTACCACCAGGGGCACTGCAATCACTACAAGACCGCTAGATCGAATCCCTGTGAGGTCGAATGTTTTCTTTTTATTGAAAGATATATAACCTTCGAGTTCGATTTCATAATTTTTTATATGCATTTTATTATAAGAATGAAAAAGCTTTTATTTAAACCCAAAACCAGGTTTATGGATAAATAAATGACACTTAATAAAACATTAAACACCTTCCATCGCTGAGAAATGTTTATTTAATAAAACACTAACATTTTCAGCCTCATGGAATAAACTATCCTCAGGTGTAAATGAGTTCGAACGTATTTTATTAAATAAACATTTCTCAGCGATGGAAGGTGTTTAATGCTTTATTAAGTGTTTTAAAAACGCTGAGTTTTATATTTAGTTAAATAAATGACAAGGAACAAAACTGACACAATAGTATTATTATTATTAAATTGTGCTATTATGTGAATTTATTATACGTTAAAAATTTATTGTACATACAAACAAATTATATTATACATATTAATAATAATAATTATTATTATTATTTGCGTTATTAAAATTTACTTTAAGTGAGAAATTTTTCTATGGTTTTTACTTTCAACTGATGAAATAAATGATTGATTAATCGTTCGCGTGAAAAAATGCAATCGACAAGTAACAAAAAAGTGCAAAAATCTGGAAGTCAAGTAGGACTTGTGACCAGCATTGTCACATCCTATCATCAATGTAACAGAGCACTGATTTAATATATTATCCATTATTGAAAAATAAACATCCATGTTTGGGTTTGTTAATTTTTCGCATACTTTGCTTTCTGCCCAGTACATCAATTGGCAAAGCTTATAGCTTGGATATAACAAACCTCCTCGAGATTTGATGAATGTAAATGTCTTCTCTGGTGCAGCATCCTCAGGTTTTGCTGTTAATATATTTTTGCATTCATCACAACCGAGTGATGGCAGTAGACGATAAATAATATAACCTCCTAAATAATGTAGGATAAACTTAAATGTTTCTGGTGTACAATAATCATGATCTAATAATTCACTATCACTAGGATCTCCATAGTATAAACTTGGATCACAAACAAATTTTCTAAATGTTCTTCCAATTGTTCTTGAACTTCTCTGAATGGTTTTTTATGACTATGAAGAAGATTTTTTAAAGTAATAAGCATAGATCCTGGATCAGTTTGAACTGATGCTCGTTTGGGAGGACGAACCAAACTGTAAACAGTCATCAGTCTGTACAGGTATAAGAACTGTACTGTTGTGGGATGAGAATTGCTTCCACTTCCTTGTCTTATCATTCCAAAGAAACGCTAATTGAAATGAAAACATAAGTTAAGGTTTAATACAAGATTATATAATCATTACACTAAGTCAATTTTACCTCTAATGGGTCCTGATTAAAGTGAGCTGTCAGGATATAATATGAGTTTGGAAGCAATTGTCTGACGAGTGCTAAGATACTAGTCAGCGTCAAGCGTAGATTTTCTGCTGTCTGGTGGCTCAAAAATCCCTTTTGATCAGTGCTTCTAATCTGTAATCTGAATGCTTCCCATCTATTTAACCATTCTAGAGATTCTTCAATAACCTATTTTTAAAAAGTTGTTAATTAAAACATTTATAGTTTTTGCTAGTGAATCATTACTATTACCTTGAGATCATTTGAATCATGTCTGATTCCTTCCTGTGGCAATCTACGATTTAAAGCATCAAAAAGAGCATTGATGTGACGTATGAAACTTATTGTAACATCTGCATTCTTTAGGATAGCAACCTCACGCTGTTTATAAAACAGCATAGCATCAGCAAAAGTATTACTAAATATCTATAAATATATGAGATAAATAAAAGTATTCTTATCAAGTCAAGATTATATAAGTAAAAAAAAGTGTTACTTGAGCTGCCAGCAATACACTCATTCTCTGGAAGTTATTGGGATTAACATGTATTTCTGTCACTTTGGGACATGCCTTTAATCCCTTTGGTAATTTGGAATCTTCATCAACAACTGCTTTAAAATGCTGTAATTCTACCCTTCCTTCAGGAAACTAAAAGTAAAAATGCAGAATAATGCAATGGCTTATATTATAAATTAGGTGAAAACACTTTATTTTCTTAGTTTTACCTGAAAGTATGTATTTTTCAAAAGATTGTTTCGCATACATTTTAAAATATGTGGTACATCAATAATAGCCAGTACTTGTCTATCTGCAGCAGGGTTTGTAAATGAGCATTGTATATTATTTGTGTCTGCACAAATTCCTAGAGCTTTTAAAGCTGCTTTGTTTGTGCTGGCACCATCACAAACTATTGCATTGACTATTGCACCACACTGTTCTAAATGAATAATTGCTTGCAAAATAAGTTTTGCAACAGTAGAACCTGGGACAGAGCTTTTTGAACAGAATGTGCCAATACATTGTACCCAACTAGCAAAGTGAGGTCTGAACATAAACACTAGGCCATGATCACCTGCTGTAAATTCACTCTGTGGCAATTCAGAATTGTCACCATAATCAACAAGTCCAATCATTTCACCAGTAGCTTTTGAAAGTTCTATATGTTTTTGAAGTGTGATTTCATCAAAAATTAAAACTCCCTGGCGTTCTGTTTGTGGAATTGTCTCCAATTTTGTCTTTAAAATAACAAAAAGATCTTCATCAAATCCAAATTTGGCATTAATGCCTCTGATATATTGATGCAGTGTAGACTGACAGGGTAAAGGCAAGTAATCATTATTTCTCAAAAATTCATAGAGAGATGGTGACCTAATTTTTAAAAGTAAACAGTCAAGTAACCAATTAATGTCATATCTCATACCCTTTTTGCTTTTTATATGGCATGCTTTCAGCATGTGCTCTATTATAAGTTTCTGTCTTGGTGGTAAGGAATCAAGTTTATCAGCTGACAACTGTTTCATTTTAAGTTCAGTATTTTCTTGATGAAGCTTGAGATTTTCTGTTTGAAGGGTTTTCAGTTTCTTCCTATAGATCATCTTTTGCTTTCTGCACCGATATAAATCCTCTTTGACTTTTAACAATTCAGACTGCAAAGCAGAGATTTTATTGACATATAACAGCTCAGGATGCTGTGTAGTTGCTGCTTCAGATGTGGAGGGTTCTTCTACTTCCTTTTCTACAGTTGTTACTTGGGAGTGTGTATCATGCAAATCTAATGATTGATAAAAAAAAATATCAGACAATTAATCTTAAAGTATTTATAAGGAAAGATGGGCCACAGAGAGATAACCCTCAGTGAATCACAGTGGATCTCACAAACCCAGCTCAATCTTTACTTAATTTTTAAATATAAAATGTTCCTTAAATATAGATAAAATAGATAGATAGATAAAATTTAATTTTATATTAAAACACAGGGTCCGAGAGACGCACTGCAACTCAGGCAAGGGCAAAAAATTACATGACTCACTGAGGATTAAGATTACATAAAAACCATAAATAGTTACCTTTGGTATTGTCTTTTTGTGATCCCTTCCTAGATGGTTCTTCATTTCTTGTGAGACATCGCGTTGATCGTTTTTGAGGTACAGACCTACTAATGTACTTAGGACAATTAGGGAAGTTTGATGGATATGCATCCGACGTTAATGCCCAGCGATCTCGTGGAATTTCTACTTTCTCTCCATTTATAACATGAGAGAAGGTTTTTAAAATAAATCTACTCGCAAAATGTACGTCACAAACGTAACATTTATTTGTTAGCATCTTGTCGTCTCGTGGAATGCATCGCATCCACTCCTCAATCTTATCGCTAGGAGCACGGAAGAAATGTCTCTTCTCGTTCGATGACTTATATCCTGCCTTGCATCCTGGCACAAAGCACGTTGGCATTTTTATGGAGCTAAAAAAACAATTATTATAGGTCAAAATCACTGACTTCAGTATATACCTAGCAAGAACAACGATCTCCTGCTAACAGTGGCGCCGACTAGCGGCAAATATTGTCTCTAGCTAAGTTTGAACTATTAGTCGAAAGACCAGTTAATCTACCGACTCTGCTTCAGGTAATACATAACTCTTTTGCTAAAGCATACAGTGGAGTATTTTTAAAGATTGATTTTTTTTAAAAATATATAAAAAAAACCATACCATAATTATATATATATAACTGTTACTTATACAAGTTAATAATAATTTTTAGAAATTTTTATTTTATTCTTTAATATTTTTGCTAAATATTAAAAGAATAATTCTTTCTTTTTATTTTGTATTAAATATAAAACAACTTAAAACCTTTAGTTTTAATTATTTAGCATTTGTATATTTAATTAGCCAAAATGTAGCTTGATAATAAATCTGACTTGATTATTTGATTATATTTTGGTTTGGTTTCCTATATCATTGCAATATTGAAGTTTACATTAGCTGGATTCCTTTATTAATTGAAGTAAACATGAATGAGCAGTATTTTTTAACCTTTTTCTAACAGTTGATCCCGACTTGGTAACTTTTTTCTCACAGCATCCCTATTTCTTTATCAGTGTAGAGTTAGTTATAGCACATTTTGTACTTTTAATAATATAGGTAAGAAAATTGTATAGTGCTGCTCAGCATTATATTTCACAATACTCCTAAAAGGTTACTGTAGTGCCCTAGTTGACAATCACTAAGTCACAATAAGATTAACATTAAACCAATCAAAAGAAGTTTTAAAAAGTTATTCTTAAACTATCAGTGCTTGATATTTGAAGATTATTCAAAATGGATAAAAATGACTATTTCTAAGAGTTTTAAAAGATAAAATATAGAAAAAGTCTTTGAGCTAAAACACTCAATTGTCACTGATTTCGAGGTAATGAATTATGACTTTAAACAGTTAACAATAAAAAGATATTTATTTTACTCTGATTGCTTTTCCATTTTCTTATCCATATGCATTTGCCTTCTTTTTTTGGCCTCATTATTGGATAACAATGCTCGTTTTACATTGGTGCTTTTATACTGTACAAAATCAGCATGCATCTAATGACATTCCATTATTTAAATTTATATTATTTACATATTTTAGTGTACTGCAGTGTTCTTATATTAACATCTAATTATATTATTTTCTTTATACAATATTTTTATATTATTTCTATTAATTTTATTAACATGTTTGTTGCAATGTTGGAACAAAAGAGATTCTTTATTCTTTAATTGTATTGCTGCTTCATATTCTTTTAGTCTTTCTTCCAGCTTCAGTTTTGTCTCACCTAAGTATTTGGTTGAGAATACACATGGGAGTTTATATATTACTCCTGCTACATCCAGTTGCTGATTTTTTTTCTTTGTTATAAACAAAATTTAATGAATTTGATAACCTTGTTTTTTGTGATGGGATGATGAGTGTAGAAACATTATTAAATTTACTTTTATATTTTTCATAAAAACTATTTATATGGGACATATTTTTTAGTTATTTTCTTATTGATCAGTGAAGATTATTCATTGATCAATATTTGAAAATGAAGGCAAGATTTTTAAGAAATATTGCTATGTAAATTATAGAGACTTCTAGAATTAATAATTTATGAAATACTGTTGTCTTTTGTATTTGTACATTTTTCTGTATATGAGGAAAATAAAAATAATTTTATTATTTTTAGTCCTGCTTTATATATTGGTGAATATGCACATGGGTTATATGCTCTTCCTTCTCTAATTGATGAAAAGCAAGCTGTTATAGTGGTAAGTAAATAAAAGCTGTTTTATAAAATCATTTTGAAATATTTTAAGTAATAAATAAACACATTAATTTATGAATATATGACACTGCATCCTAACATCTTTAGTCTACAGATATGTAAGTATTTTATAAATTTGATATTAGATAAAATGGTGACATTTAAAGAATTGCTTTCAGATTAAAAATTTTAAAAGTATACAATGTAAAGCTTATTGTAAATTCCAGTAATATTTTTTCAGAAGAAAGATGAAAGTTATTCACAAATTAAATTATAACTTATCTAGTTTGAAACTTATTTATTTTTNTTATAACTTACATGATATTAATGTTGTAATATGATGTAGGGTATATAGATTGCTAGGACTTCTTATAACATTTTTATGACTTTATTTTAAAAAATAATGCAAATAAAAAAGTTCTTGACACTAAATATAATATTTTGTTTTTTAATATTTTTTCTAAAATAAGGACATCATTTTCTGCACCTAATGAAAAAATGGGAAAATTCTCCATATATAAAATTTCAATTATAAGAATGAGAAAAATTAATTGAAATATGGGATTTATTAAATATTTAAGAGAATAATGAAATATATAAAGAATCTAATAAATTAGTCTTTATTAAAATTCAAAATTAAATAATATAAATTGGAATAATTTGAATATTGTCTCTGTTTTTATGATCATGATTTTAATTTAATTGCTAATTTTTTAACTTTTTATTAGATACGTGAGCCATTACTACTTGAAGGACCTGATAGTTCCTCAGATAAAACAATTCATCCTTCCTTACTTAATAAAGTAAATCAATTTGAAATTCCATTGATATTAGAAGATAAATATTCAATGCATCACCAAAATTCCCGTGATGTACTATTACTAGGTATGTTTTTAATTAATATAGTTTTAAATATATAAAAATATAATGTTCATATACATGGGTTTGTCTGTGTCATTATGTAAGGTTGCCAACTTTTAGGACAATAAGTTAATTGCGCGTCAGGAAAACCTAGGGGCGAATTGTATGTGGGTGGTGGTGGCAGAGGCAATGATGACAAGTGTCTTACAAAAACCCATTTATTTTGACATGAAGTTAACTTACATAATATAAATAAACAATGCGATCTAGATCGGCTTGATAGCAGTGATCTCCGGTTGTCGGTGGTTGGATGCAGTCCATGATCCGAAGATGCAAGCCCCAGGGCTTGGATGGCACAGTGTCTATTGCACCAGAGGTGATACTGGGACGGGAGTGATTTACTGGCAGATGACGGTTCTGGATCTGCGAGATGGCATTTGTCCAGAGGAGAATCGACTCGTCCTTGAGATTTGGGGGTTTTATAGGATTTTCCTCGAATATCACCCTTTTGATTGGTTCCGTTCATCCTCTCCCTTACCCTGATTGGTCATTCTTTTGTCTCTAGGTGAAACCCAAGACTGATCCAGATTGGGAAAGGTCAGAGAGGTGATAATGGAGCTTTTAAAGTCCACGTTATGGCCCTTTTCTCTGACATCTTTGAACCTAAACAGTCCACCAGATGTCCACCAGACCTGTGGAATTTACCCCCTAATGCGTTTGGGCTAAACAGATGTGCCTTTAGTCATTAAACCCCCCCTTTCCTTGATTGTTTCAACCCGACACTTGTTCGTGAGCATTTCGACAAAGCTCTCTCTCTCTGTCAACATTCCCCCTTGCCATTTATCATCATGTTGCGTTTGTTTTACAATAAGTAAGAAAGTTTTCTTCTCGTCTGGGTTTTGTTACCAACTCACCCTCTTGACCCAATTTGATCTTTGAAACTCTCTGACTTAGGCGTTTTGTAATTAGTCGAAATTTTGACGCACTTTTACAACCCTCACAATTAGGTATATTTTAGAAATCCTAGCTCTCATTTGCTAAAGAATTGAAACTCTTCTGATCTATAAAACATTTATTAAGTTGAAAAGAGAAAAATTTAGAATTCAAAAGATTATATAAAGATAGTGAAATTAGAATAAAAATGTGCCAGATTGAAAATGATTTCGTTTTGTCACTAGTGGTTGTTTTAATTATAACTTACATGATATTAATGTTGTAATATGATGTAGGGTATATAGATTGCTAGGACTTCTTATAACATTTTTATGACTTTATTTTAAAAAATAATGCAAATAAAAAAGTTCTTGACACTAAATATAATATTTTGTTTTTTAATATTTTTTCTAAAATAAGGACATCATTTTCTGCACCTAATGAAAAAATGGGAAAATTCTCCATATATAAAATTTCAATTTTGTATTTTATTTTATTTTTTTTCTTTTTTATTTCCAACTCTCAAAAAACAAATGTGTCAGAGACTTTTGAATCAATCTACATAAAAACTTGAGTACAGTCTGTCATAACAGATAAGATTTCATACACATTGACAAATAACACAAGATTACATATATTATAGACTTAGTTATTCTAGTCAACATTCTACACAACATCCAAAATACATGTATTGAAAAAAATCAGTAAGAACTCACCCATGAAATAAAGTGCCTGTGGAGAATAGATAAGGTAATTATCATGTCTTAATTCTTTCTAGCAGTGCAAAAAATACATCATATCACATTCACTGCACAAAATTCTAGAAAATTAAAGCTTCACAACATTACAGAAATTACACTATAAAAAACTGCTATACTAAACACATCATGTGGTCAGAAAATTCTTAAACACACACACACACACACACACACACACACACGAACAACATTACAGAACAAACTATTATTTACTTATGCAGTGATTTTTGTCTGGTATGGCATTAGGCACCAGTATATGAACCAAATAGGATGCAGTTTACACTATAATAATAATAATGTGCAAAGTATTAAAGATAGTCAAAAAGTTTAATATGATGAATATAAAAATTATTTTTTATTTCAAATTCTATTTATACTGTTATAAACAGAATTTGAAATTTTATGTGATTTTATTTGAAACTGTAAATTTGTAAAATGAACATGAGAGAGAGAGTGGGGAAAAACTTTGATAATCATTCTCTGTACGTTTTATTAATTAACTTCTGTTATTTTGTGTGTGCTGCTGTATGTGCTATAAATGTTATTAATAAACAACATTTATAGTACATTAAAATAAGCAAGGATTTTTTTGTAACTGATTTTAAAAGATCTTGGATTATAAAATTAATTTAAATTAACACTGTTTTATATATTAATATTAATTATAAATTATGCTGTCTGTATTATATTTCTTGATGGAAAATGGCAGTTATAAAAATTATAAAGAAGTTAATTTAATCTTTGTTAATTGGAAATGTTATGGTTAATAAAAATTTGAATTACTAATATTTAATTATTCAGAATTACCTAGACTTATTTATTTTTTTTAATAAGTATGGAGAGACTTTTACTGAAATGTTTTAGATTTTTAAATTTTTTGAATTTTAAAATTTATTTTTATTTTAAAAATATATTTTAGGTTATCACAATTTACCAGAAAATTTTGCCACAACTATTACACCTCTTCTACAAATAACTGGAAAACCAGATCCAACAGCAACTATTATACCTGATAGATTGCCTTTGAGAGGAGAACATGAAAAGAGACCATTGAATACTGTTAAAGAAAATGTAAAGAATAAAAAACATGGGAAATCATCTAAGCAAAAGAAACCTTCAAATCAAATACCACCACCATTTGATATTCATAATAATAGAGTCTATAAAGACAAGATTAGTAATTTAGATCTCTACTCTCAACTGAATAATGTTTCCAGTTGGATTCAGATACCTCTTATACTGTTTTTGTGCTGCACAACTGGCTTAGTTGTATATTATCGAGTAAGTTGAAAGTATAAAATTATCATTAATTACTAATTTTATAAAAATATTAAAAATTATTAAGTATGAAATGTAATAGCTGTAAATTTGATAGTTTTATTTTATATTCTTTATAAGCAGTAGTTAGATTTAGTATTGATAAATTAACAATTTTTTAAATTTAAGAATTAATCTAAATCATAAATATAACTGTAATTTCTTATGAAGATTGGAATACAGATAAAAAAAATACAATACAATAAATACATTGTTTTAAATCATCATGAAATAATGCCATTTTCTTATAGAAGCTTACTATGTTTTTCAAAATAATGAATACTGTTCTACTTAAAATTAAACTTAAATTAGAAATTAAAATTTAAGTTTTTATACATATGTACGGTGTATATCATAGAGTATTGTAAGTATTTAACTAAAACAGAAACGGTAAATTGAGTCCAGTCAGGATCAGTTCTGTCCAAAAAAATTTCATATTTCTTACATCGTATATTGTGGTCATAGACAAGATTCAGAATGATCATAGACCTGATCAGAATTCACATATTTATGTGAATTATTCTGATTGACTCTTGACATTTTCTTCTTTTATCTTTTTATTATAATTTCTTACATTAACTTTAACTGATATTTTCTAAGATGAAATTGGATGAGAAAGTAATGCTGACTAATAAAGAATGAATTTTTTTTAGTGCTGTTTTCATGATAATTCTTTTATTTATTTATTATAATACTACAGTATTACTATTATATTATTTATGACTAAATTGAGTATTAAGGCACAATTAGTAATCATTAGTAAGTAATGTCTGCTTGATAATTAAAGACTAATGTTTTAATATTAAATACACATTATTAAGTGAGAAAAATGATTTTTGCTCTTATTTAAATTAATTCATTGCTAAATGATAAAAATTATGGATGATAATGTTTGTTTACAGATCTTAAATAATACTTTTATAGTTTTGTTTTATTTATTTAAAAGAAATTCTATATTTGTATAATATTAAAAATAGAATTTAGAAGTGATGAAAAAATGTTATGCATTAAAATATTTTTATTTCTGTTATCATAGAAAACATTTTTTTTTGTTTAAATATTACTATGTAATGATATAATATATTAATAAAATTTATTATTATTATTAAGTGTTAGTATGTTTATAAAATTAAATAAATTTTTTTACAGACAAGAATTAATCAAACATCCAATAAATATGCATATCGAACTGATGTAGAAGGTATGTTTAATTTGAGATTGAAAGATATTACTTATTAAGACTGATCTAATATCATTAAGTTCTGATAACTTAAATATACTGAAATCTATTTATTATAATTACTTTGGTACTCACTTATACTGATAACAATAACTGACTAATAATATAAAGTGGGGTAGTTAAACATAATTAATGGAAATTTTGGTTTTATTGACTCTGACATTAAAAGAACATGTTAAAACAATTAAAAAATATTTATTGAATAATTCTAATTATAATCGTTATTATTAATAGTAATCCATTCAATGTATAATTAAAATAAGAAATGCCAGAAATTTAATCTACTGTATTTTGGGCAAATATGATTAAATAATAAATGTTTAACATTTATAGTATTGGTTAAAACTAGTCATGGTAATTGATAACTGATCATGTGGTTGATAACTCTCAATCCACTTTGTGGCTGAAAGTATGAAAAGATAGCTTAAAAACTATTTACCTGAAGATAATTGCAATAAGTGAAGTTTATTTTATCTTATATGTTTTGTGATCTGTTAATTCTGGTAACATTTAAATGATTGATAACAATATCCAGGATTATAATAAGCAGTTTCTATTGTATAATAAATAAATAACTTGGTATTTATTTTTTATGCTAATTATTTAATATGAAGATCACTTTTAGAGTAAAAAGAGTTTGTTATAAAGAAATAATTTTTAAAAATTCATTAATTTTTCTTGTTTTCTCAACAAAATACAAATCTCCTCTCACTTTTCTTCTTAATCACCATTCATACATATATTTTTTGAATGAGAGGCAAGCTTGATTATTTCCTCATTAAAGAAGTCTGCTGCCAATTAATTCACTTAAGTAATTGATGACAGTTTCATGGATAACATCCAGATGCAATTTCACCCAAAAATGTCTTTAATTTAAGGAAAAGAAGAAGGTTAGAGGAGGATGGTTGATTATTTTCCATTTAAATTTGTATGGTTTTCTGGCAATATGTGGATATTGTCACGAAGCAGACACTCCCTTATGGGTAAGACTCCATTGATGGTTTTGGATTGCATATCATGGTTCATATTAATAAACTATAACTCCATGGTTCATATTAATAAACTATAAAACTATGAGATATGCTTTAATGGAATATATAAACAACCATTTTAACTTTTAAGAAAAATGAACATGAACAAATGAAGATACAAGTTAATTTGAAAGTACTTGAAAGCTATGTAATGACTGTTTATATACTCCATTAAAGTATATCTTATAGTTTTAACACTGTAATTCTTTCAATATTTTACATTTTCTGTTGGTGCAATGTCTTCTTGAGGCAAAAAATTGACCAATAACATTTCTCAAAAAAATTATTGCCATGACTTCCAGGTTTGAAGATTTTGGACTTAAACTTTTTCAGTTTTATCAGAGAATGTTTGTGATTGCTATTCAAGAACTGCCACTTGCTTTCAGGCATATAGTGAGAGACCCTTCTCTTATCTTCTGCCACTAACTGATCCAAAAATTTATCCCCTTTGCTGTAGTAGTGCTCCAAAAATGCCTGAAATGCAGTAATTTCTTTCTGCTTATTTTCTGGAGTAAGCATTGCTCTGTTGCATAAGTATTTTGATAGTAAAGGGTGAATAGTGACAATTTTGTAAAGGACAAGCGAGAAATAATGGAAATACTTCATTGAGCTCATTGATAGTGAAGCTCCTGTTTTTCTGAATTTGTGCATAAAAAGATCATCTTTCAACTTGTCAGTGATGACAGATGGGCATCCCATTGTTCATCATGTACATTGAATAGTTGATGCCACTTACACACATTTCCCTTGTTCATAACACTTTTCCTATAAACCTCAATATGCTGACAATAGATTTCAGCAAGTTGAATATTTGTTGCATTCAAAAAACAAATTACTGAGTACACTTCACAATTGGCAGGATTGATGATTGATTGACATGCTTTTTTATAAATAGTTGAGAAATATTATCCATAGCATACAGCTCAGAACTTTTAGAAATTTAGTAAATAATCTAAAGAATGCTTTTGATCTTGAAATGGCTTCAGTCAATGACTTTACGGATGTTACATACAAATGGTTCTTAACACTATAACTGGAACCTGTTACCGGTGTTCCTCATGAAAAAACAGTCTATCACAAATGTTTTTGTGATGTTAAACTTCTTATTTAAATGGTTCTTACTTTAAAAAGACCTTTATATGCAATTTTATTAAAAAAAATAAAATTTTCTGTAATTTCTCATATAGTTCTCTACTTTTTTGGAGATTAAGATAGAAAAAATTTTACTTAAATGGTAGTATCTTTTGGCTTTCTAGTTCATTGGGACATTAGCATCATTGTGTTGTTGATAAACCTAAAGATGGGCAGCAAAAGTACTAGGATTCAAGTAGGATTTTTTGTTTTGTTCTGCAATAAAAGCAGAGAGCTATGTATGTTTAAAGAAATTATAGATATCAACCAAAATTTATTTATATAATTTATTTGTAATTTACAGAAACATGGAACGATTGTAGACAGTTGTTGTTGTTTTTTCGTATCATAAACAAATATTTTATAAATCCTCATTGATAAATGTTTTGTGTAAAATAAAATCATATTAATCATATCTTTTTACATTTGAGTGTTTGTATTTCATCCTTAACAAGATAATTCTAAAAAGAAATAATAATTTTCAAAAAAATCTTGTATAAATTATTAGTTATTATTATTATTTTAATTATTATTATATTATTTCTTTTGAGTTATATTCAAACTTCTGAGTATATAAATTGTTTAATTTGAAACTATATCATTAAAGTTGTATTTAAATAATTAATAATAATAATAATATAATATTAATATTTACAGATTAATTTCATTATGTGACTATTTATAATGTAATTTTATAATTAATAAAACATTAACAGACAATAATAAAGCAATTTACTTTTGATGATTTATATTTATGAATTGGATAATATTAAAAAACACCTTTCTCACTTTTTATAGGAAATTATAATTAAATGAACTAATATTTTCAATATTATCTAGAAGTTCTAGCTTACAGTGCATAGAATTATAAATTGGATCTTTCATACAATAAAAACTTCATTTTACTTGTTTCAAAAATAAATGTTCTCCCCAAAAAAGATAGTTCATCTTTTAGACAAATCACTATTCTACCAGCCATGCTAAAAATCTTTGAAACATGCTTACATCATAAAATTTATACCCAAATTACCTCCAGAATTTCCTCTCATCAACACTCAGCCTTCATAATCTATCGACCACCACTAACCTTTTTGAATCAACTTATACAGTTCTGCAAAATTTTGAGAAAAAAATCCAATTATATATTTACAAGCAGATGAGCTTTTTCTTCTCAGTTTACATAGATAAATTACTAATTACTAATAGATAAATTGCCTATGCAGATGACATTAAAATTTTATCCAATGATTCCTTCTCCCTGCAAGATAATAACAATTATTTATGCTCCACATTTGCTAGTTATAATCTAAAAATCAATACCCATAAAACTATTGATATGTGCTTTTCCCTAATTTGCAATCCATACCACCCTTCAGTATATATCAACTCCATTAAAATAAATTATGTACAGTCTCATCACGACCTTGGTATCATATTTGATAGAAAATTAATCTTTCACGAACATATCTCCTACATTGTTAAATCACTTGCTATTAGACGTGGCTTCATTTGGCATTTCTGTAAAAATATTTCTTCAAAATCTGTATTCAGAACCATGTTCTTTACTAATTTTCAGTCAATAGTCGAATATTGTTTACCTGTCTTGGCAATAACTTCCCCATATTTTACAGTATTTAATGACAACAAAAATAATAATTTATTAAATACAAAATATTTTCAGAACTACCAGAAGGTTTTCTGCGAATTGGTAAAATTACATTTGATCCAAATTCTGTACTTGGTCATGGCTGTGAAGGAACCATTGTATATAGGTAAAGAAAAATTTGATCATTATGATAATATCTGTTTTTATATGTAATAAATAAATAAAAGTGTTTATATTATTTACTAAAAACAAAATTATTTATTGTTAGAGGTAAATTTGACAACCGTGACGTAGCAGTAAAAAGAATACTTCCAGAGTATTTTAGTTTTGCTGATCGTGAAGTAGATTTATTGCGAGAATCAGATAAACACCCACATGTTATTCGCTATTTCTGCACTGTAAGAAAAGTTTTCATTATAAATTTTAAAATAATAAAGTTAATTAAATAAAATTAATACTCTATAATTCAGGAACAAGATAAACAGTTTCGATATATAGCTTTGGAATTATGTTCAGCTACTTTATCAGATTATGTTGAAAATTTTAATTTTAAAGAGAAATTGGATATTAGTACAGTATTACATCAGGCATCATCTGGCTTAGCTCATTTACATTCCTTGGACATAGGTAAGAAAGTTTTTATGTAAGAAAATACTAATATCACAATGTATTCAATGTCAAAATTTTTCAACTAACAGAATTAAGTTGAATAGTGAATTACACAACTTGAATTCTGTAGGTTTTGAAAATATTGTTTTACAAGAGTCGTTCAAGGTTAAACGAAACTTTTATTTCTACAAACCGAAAGGAATGTCCAAAACATGTATAAACTATGTCAATTTTTTGAAATATTCTCCATCTGTATGTGAACACTGTTCCCAGCAAACAAGGTAGGTCCTTGATACGTTTCTCATAGATAGAAGTGGGTTGATGTCGTAGCCAGCACAGGACAACTTGCTGCAGTTCATCATCTATCTGGAATTTTGTTCCTCCCAGCTGCTCTTTAAGGGGCCCAAACAAGTGGTAATCACTGGGAGCTAATCACTTTCGATACAAAACCGATTCAGAAGCTGCTCACATGTCTCCTTGCGTGCCCATTTCTGATCACATGCCAGCTGTTGGGGAACCCATCTGGCACACATCTTACGGAACAGTATGTGCTCGTGGATAATTTTCTCAACACTACCGACACTGAGGACACTTTGTCTGCAATGTGTTTCATGGTTACTAGCTGGTTCTCCAGGATAACTTGCTCAACTCGAGCGATATTCACTGGTGTTACCGCAGTTGAATGAACATGTTCATGTATTTCATTTGTTACCAGCTCTCATCCTTCACCAAATTGTCAACACCATTCGTACACTTTTGCCTACGATAGCATTTGTTTCCCATACTGTGCACTCAATCTTCTCAAAATTTCAGCAGGTTTAACCTTTTCCTTCACAAGAAATTTGATTTATGCATCACTGTTCCACCGTTGAAGACACATTACCTTCCGCTATGATCGCTAAAACTGCTATGCATGCACAAAATATGTCATACTTGCTACTTAAATCTTGGGATGGATAATGCTACTCTCTGTGTTTTATCATGCTACAGTTACTTTTCAAAATTATAAGCCCAAAAGTCTTGTTTAACCTTGAACGACCCTTATATATTAATAATTTTAATTAAATAGCATCTACAGAATCAACTATTACTTCTGAAGTTTTAATTTAAGTAGTTATTATTTAAATATTGGTGTTAAAATACCAATAATTAAATGATATTGCTGATATAATGCGTTTGGGCTAAACAGATGTGCCTTTAGTCATTAAACCCCCCCTTTCCTTGATTGTTTCAACCCGACACTTGTTCGTGAGCATTTCGACAAAGCTCTCTCTCTCTGTCAACATTCCCCCTTGCNATATCTTTCACTGTATCAATATTTTAGGAATAGTGTAAAAGAAATTATAAATAATGTGAAAAACTAAACAGTTGTATGTAAAATTATCATTAAAGCTTTCACAATAAACAATATAATAGCATTCACTTCATTGAATTTATTGTTGTGGATTTCAAAATTTAAAGTTAAAATTCAAATACTAAATTTGAATTTTACACTGATTGATGAATATAAATCAGGCTTACAAAATTTTCAAAAGTGATTTTAAATTCAAATAAATTTTTATTAAATTTTGAATTTATATATCTTTGCTGCTCAGATCATTACAATATGGTAATTAATAAAGAATATCAGTGATTATTTATTTTATAATTAAATTTTAATTCATAGTGATTTATTAAAATTAAAAAAATAAGTTATTAGTTTCAATATAATTATAAAATAATTGTTTTATATTCACAGTTCATAGAGATATCAAGCCTCATAATGTCCTAATTTCCATGCCAAACAATAAAGGTGAAGTTAAGGCAATGATATCAGATTTTGGCCTATGTAAAAAATTGTCAAAAGGTCGTCTGTCATTTACAAGATCAGGAACTGCTGGAACTGAAGGTTGGATAGCTCCCGAAATGATGACTGGAGAATAGAGAATATATCAACTCCATTAAAATAAATTATGTACAGTCTCATCATGACCTTGGTATCATATTTGATAGAAAATTAATCTTTCACGAACATATCTCCTACATTGTTAAATCACTTGCTATTAGACGTGGCTTCATTTTGCATTTCTGTAAAAATATTTCTTCAAAATCTGTATTCAGAACCATNGCTGAACTTTGGAGGAATCATTAATATAAATAATTTTTATCGCCGTTGAATAAGAAATGTTTCTTTCACAAGAAATGTATAAAATTACAGTACTGTATTAGACTTACGGTACCTAATTTACATACTGTACAGACGATAGTTCGCCTAAACTCTCCGTAGCGTGGCGCCAGGCGACGGAAAGCATATATATAATTATAATAAAGTTACAATAAATTAAGTTAATATATAATTATATATACAGTACCTAATTTATATATAATTAATATATAATTATATGTACAGTACCTAATTTTTATATAATTAATATATAATTATATGTACGGATGAAACTAAACTCAATTTACCCGCCTAAATGTCCGTAGCATGGCGCTACAGACGGCGGGAAAGTAGTTCGGCTGCCCGATGATGTTTTACGTAATTATAGGAGTTTTTTTTACCGTTGTGTACGGATACCGCCACAATTTTTTTGTCATCTTATAGGAATCGTAATTATAGGAATCAGTCTTATAGGGGGATCTACTGTAATTGAAATTTTAAAGTATCTGTAATTTTTAATTATTATAATTATATTTGTCTGATATGAAATACAAATAAATGAATATATTTATCAGTCTTCATTCAATGTAGAGGTTTATAACAATAATATTGCATAAAAATGATGTATTCAATATTTAATATATTATAACCATGTAACATGTTTAAATAACGTTGTCCAGTAATTATAAATTTTTCTACCTATTTAAGAAAAATGAAACAGGAAATTCAAATAAACTGGATAAATAACAAATGAAACAATTCAAACAAAAATCTTTGTAATCTGGCAATAATTTTTATAACAAATACATTTTTTCAACTATTGTAAATATCCATTTTCAGGTTCTAGAACATTAAAGCATGAAAAAAGATAGAAAGTATAAAAGCTATGGAACTTGTTCTACTATTACTTAAGATAATACTTGTTAACTTATACATTTATATTGATGATTAACAGATTTAAATAGTCCTATAATGAATTGTTATGAATTTATAAGAAACAAGCAATTATTTATTATGACATCATCACATTATAATTATGACATCATCTGATGCAAACTGGAAATCACGTTATTTCAATTCAAAACTTTTTCCCTGAAAGCAGTTAATAAATAACCGACATGACTCTATTGTTGAACGAAAAGTATGATGTACAGGGGCAAGAGACTACAGCACTAATTTGAGATGGAAATTAAATAAATTAAAAATATGATTAAAATTTGCAGCCTGGCACTGTGACAATGTCACAATAAATAATCGCTCATTTTAATATAAATAACAATCAAAATTAATTGATTAAAATTTATTATAAATAACATTGAGACCTACATAAGATGTGAAATGAAATCAAAACTGCAATAAAACAGAAGTTTATAAGATGACTAATTTGATGGAAACAGCTAAAATAAATAATGTAACATTTAATGTGATATAAGATGGTTTGAATTCAATTAATTCATTAATGTCTCTGTGAAATAATTCTATAATTATTGCATGTTGTTGTAAAAGTAAAAAATGAAATAAATATTGAATTAGAATTTCAATTCCTATTTGCAGAAGAGATTGACAGATTCTTTATCTCCAATGTCTTTAAAGTTCTGAATGGTGGGGTATATCTATGTTTGAGTGGAAACGGCTGTCTCACTGATAGTTATCAATTAAAATGTACCAATATACAAAGTAGAAGTGTTGTTTTAATAATTTAAAGTTAACTTTTATGAGGAATCTAATAGTATATCTTATTCTGATCTTNAGGTGTATCTACATCGGAGCAATCTCACTGATTATATAATAGTGATTTTAATTAATAACTAAGCAGAAGTGCCGTTTTAATAATTTTAAATTGCACCATTAGATTCTTTGTGAAACATTTCATCTATTAGACCCCTTTTTTTGTTCTGTAGACAGTTCCCTTTTAATTTCTATAGCAGCTAGACAGATACACACATTCAGAAATATATATATATATGTATAAATAGATAAACTTAGACTGTTTAAAAATAAAACATTTCATCTATTAGACCCCTTTTTTTGTTCTGTAGACAGTTCCCTTTTAATTTCTATAGCAGCTAGACAGATACATACATTCAGAAATATATATATATATCTAATAAACTGAAAAACAAAACTGTTTGTTTTAAAAAACTAAAAATATTTATTGAAAACATTTTGCAAATCACTTTGCATTCATTATCAACATACAGGGTGTGGCACAGGAACTTTCTTATTTGAAACGCAAGCCACACAGCGGCTGTTACTCCTTGGAAAGTGGGGTTTAGCGCATTCGAAAGGGAGGGCCTAATGTTTTTTGTATGGTTAGTTTATGTAACGATTATGTAGTGGATGAGACAGGAGCATGCGTTCACTGTGGCAACTTACTTTTCTAACGGCCATTCAGTCATTGCAACCCAGCTTGCATTCAGGAAACAGTTTAATATCATGCCTACAGGTTGTGTTTCTGATCGAAAATTGATTGTTCAGTGGGTGGACATGTTTATGGATACTGGTAGTGTGCAGAAAAAGAAACCAGGCCTTTAAGAACCACCAGGACACCAGAAAACATTGAGAGAGTAAGGCTGGCGATTTTGAAATTCATAAGCAATCTGCACACAAACATGCAGCTGCGCTTAGAATTTCTGATTGCACAATGAGATGAATTCTTCATGACGACCTGAGATTTCATTCATGCAAACTGGCAGTGGTACAACAACTTAATCCACGTGATTTTGTGTCACGAAAAAATGCATGTGAAGCTTTGATCAAAAACCTGCCTCATGATGCCCTTGTGTTCTTCAGCAACGAGGCACATTTTCATCTGTTAGGATGTGTGAATAAACAAAACATGTGATATTGGAGTGGCACGAACTCCCGAGAACTTCATGAGCAGCCCCTACGTACAGAACGCATGACTGTTTGGTGTGCAGTATCCAGAATTGGCATTATTGGCCCATGGTTTTTTGAAGAGAATGATAGGGCAATTACAGTCACTTCTGAGCATTATGTCCAGATGATTGAGGAGTTTTTTCTTCCCAAACTTGAAGAAATGGATGTGAGGGATGTGTAGTTCCAACAAGATGGTACCACGGCTCACACGGCATGAATGTCAATGACTCTCTTGTGTGAACACTTCCCCAAACGTCTCATCCGTTTGAGGGATGATCTTCAGTGGCCAGCACGCTCACCAGATTTTGCCCCCTGTAATTTTTTCATATGGGGATATCTTAAATCCTTGGTGTATACCAATCATCCAAAGACCCTGGGTGAGCTGAAGAACAATATTCGTGCTGCTATTGCCAACATAGACACAGACATGGACAAAGTGGACTGAAACTTCTGATTTTGACACTCCAAATGTATTGACCAGAACAGAGGCCACTTTCAAGATATCATTTTCAAAACCTAATGAAATAAAACTTTAAATCTACCTCTATGTAAAGAAAAAGAATTAAATTGATATCTCCAATACTTTTTGTTTTATGATTTTTTAAAATAAGGAAGTTCCCGTGTCGCACCCTATATAATAAATTACAGTATAATTAATATATGTAAATTGAATATGAAAAAAGTTTATTCTTTTTTTCCATTAGAAAATATTTAGTAAGAAAAGCATGATTTCTTTTTATAACAACAATTCCTTAAAAATAAATTTAAACATACATATTATATGATTTAAATATCAAAATTTTCTTAACAAAGCACTTGTTATATATTGTTAGGTGTATTAAATACTTGGCTTGGATGTCACGCCANGTGCGCGAGTTTTTCTACGGCGCTTTTCTTTCGTCGGTGAGTTGGTTTTTCTTCTATTTTTAAGTTACTAAGGTGAATGGTGAGGAAACCTTCGTCTTAACTAAACATAAGCCCCAAACAAAATATAATGAAAGCAAAATAAAAGTAAAATAAAAATAAAGCTCAGACTTGGTTCCTTACAATGTGTAGTTCCAACAAGATGGTACCACGGCTCACACGGCATGAATGTCAATGACACTCTTGTGTGAACACTTCCCCAAACATCTCATCCGTTTGAGGGATGATCTTCAGTGGCCAGCACGCTCACCAGATTTTGCCCCCTGTAATTTTTTCATATGGGGATATCTTAAATCCTTGGTGTATACCAATCATCCAAAGACCCTGGGTGAGCTGAAGAACAATATTCGTGCTGCTATTGCCAACATAGACACAGACATGGACAAAGTGGACTGAAACTTCTGATTTTGACACTCCAAATGTATTGACCAGAACAGAGGCCACTTTCAAGATATCATTTTCAAAACCTAATGAAATAAAACTTTAAATCTACCTCTATGTAAAGAAAAAGAATTAAATTGATATCTCCAATACTTTTTGTTTTATGATTTTTTAAAATAAGGAAGTTCCCGTGTCACACCCTATATAATAAATTACAGTATAATTAATATATGTAAATTGAATATGAAAAAAGTTTATTCTTTTTTTCCATTAGAAAATATTTAGTAAGAAAAGCATGATTTCTTTTTATAACAACAATTCCTTAAAAATAAATTTAAACATACATATTATATGATTTAAATATCAAAATTTTCTTAACAAAGCACTTGTTATATATTGTTAGGTGTATTAAATACTTGGCTTGGATGTCACGCCAACAGATAACTCAATCAAAAACCTCAGACTAGGAGGCGTTAAAGCGAATTAAGAGAAATATTTTAATCTTGCAAGTGCTTTCAACGTATGTTGAAATATGTACATATTTACAATATACAAAGTAATATTGTAACGTTGCATATTTATTATATTGTATATTACATACAATATAATAAATATGCAACATAAATTTGATTGACTTGTTATATATATGTATAATGGGCTAATTGTAATATAGATATTTTAAAACATATCATAATTTAATTGTATATTAGAGATTATTATAGCAATTATTTTGTAGATTTTTTTTCTCAAAATGACTTAAATAATTGCAATGTTTAAAAATTCAAATATGAAATTAACCAGAAATGTTATGTAAAATAATACGACAGAAAGTCGCATAAAAATTATACAAGCTTACAATAGTAATAATAAACTAATGTAAATAATTAACAGTTAATTTTAATTTTTAAAATTTGTATCAATATATATATGAAAAATTTACGCAATGTTTTTTTGTAAAATTGATAATTTAATTTCAGATTATACTGTAGCTCTCAATTTAATAGAGCACATGATTAAATTGGATCCAGCAGAAAGGCCTTCAATAAATGCTGTACTTAAACATCCTTTCTTTTGGTCATTAGAAAAGCAGTTGTCATTCTTTCAGGTATGTGGAAATTCTGGTAGTGACTCTTGATTAAAATAAATTAACTATTATTATTATTATTTTTTTTAATAGGATGTAAGTGATAGAATTGAAAAGGAACCATTTGACAGCATTGTTATTAAACTTCTGGAACGTGGTGGCTTCGATGTTGTAAAGGGTGATTGGAGACAGCATATAAGTGAAGAATTACAAAATGGTATAACATGAAAAATAAGTAAACTATTATATTCAGGATGATAATATATTTTATTCAAAGTTTATTTGCAGTAAATTTTAAAGGCCAAAACACAATAATAAGTGGAAAGAATATTATTCAGATATACAGAAAAGATTTTATAGTAAATGAAAATATCTTATAAATCATGATGAAAAGAAAATATGCAACTTTTGAAGATGAACCATATTGCCATTTTGAATCATGACACTTTTTTCCTGTAATTTTTTATTATGAAGTTATACAAAAAGTAAATTATGACAGTATGCTTAATTTTGCAATGTTATCTTACACATGCACATATGCATAAGATCACATCAGGCCTGCTGCATTTTGCCACTAAATATTTCATTACATGACTTCAGTTTCAATAAATCAAACATATTTAAGTAATTAATAGTAGTTAAACCAACATTATTACATCAATTAAAGTTTTTCATATTTGTTACATTCTTTCTTTCTGAAGCTATGTAGAAGTATATTTATTCTATTAAATTTAAACATTTAATTACAAGAGTTATGGTTTATTTGTGTAACAATTACAATTGTTACACAAATGGATCATGTTTGTTTATTATCTGTAATGTTAAATTTTCCTTTCTTGTCAACTTCAAAATTATTTTTACTACAAAATTAAATTGAAAAAGTAAATATTAATCATTAAAAAAAAAATATATATATATATATTTAGAAAATTTTTCATTTTTGAAATAAAATTATTTGTAAAGGTGCTTGTTTATAATTTGGAATGTCTTCAGACATATTTAGGACATTTTTTAAACAATAATTAAGACTTATTGTGTACAGGCACAATGAAGTGACGTTTTTCTCAACACTGGGCTAGTTGAATCTTTTATTTAGTTAGTTTATTATCATCATCAAATAATTAAGACATTTAAAAAATATCAAAATTAGGATATATTTACTAAAATTTTTCTTTTTGATAGGAACGTTAAAATAACTGTTATTTTGAAATACAAAGTGATAAGGAAACGAGATATATAAACATTGATAAACTAATTAATAATAAATTTAGAATCGCATTTAAGTTTTAAGAGAATTTACTAGGTATATAGAAAAGGTTTATTTCACATTTGTTCTTTGATTGTTAACTATCTTTATTAGTTATTATAGTTGAAGATGATTTAATAAATAAAACTTGAAATATTAACACTTGATTTAGCCAAGTGTTAATATTACAGGTTACAAAGATCATGAAATTTTGCTATCAAATAGGAGAAATGTGCATTATTTAATTTAATATTGTACTATTTAATTACAAATAAATCATCATCCATTTATAATTATTTTTATTAAATTTTTTTATTGATTTGAAACAATAGAATAATGCTGTAAATCCTTAAAAGCTAGCAATGGTGATTGAATAATTAAAGACAGTTGTGATCAATTGACAGAGAATAATTAACACACAACTTTAAATGCAGAGCAAGCATGCTCAGCATGGTAGATTAAGGCCAGGGTAATTTATAAAGTTCTTTAGCTAACTTTTCACTTTTAATCCTTTCTAAATTATGTGTGTCATTCAGTCAGCAAATGTAATAAATATCCAATAATAGTACAATATATTGAGGATTTAATTTGTATTTGTATTTATTAAAAGTGCAAATTGAACTTTTTTAATAAATAAACTTAATAGTTAAGTAATAGTAAAGTTAGATTATTTATATTTTTTAATGAAAGAATAAGAGAATAAAAATTTATATGATGATAGGAATAAGAAGCTAAAATCATTTAAAAGCTAAGGCACTTGCACAAATATTGAGATAACATGGAATTATTGTCAACACATGAAATACAGTGTGCTAGACAAAAATATAAGTTTAAGTAATATTTTTAGACTATAAATAAATAAATAATTTAAATGAAATTATAACAATTATATCTGTTATTTAAATAATATGTTAAATAGTTTTATATTCACAAATTATTTTTAAAAAATAATTTAAGAAAATGAAATTTTAAAGAGAAAATTATAAGTTTAGTGTAAATTTCAAGCACAGCATGGGAGAAAGTATGCAAATGAAGTTATATTAAACATTTACTTATAGCATGTGAAGAGATACATTGCTTGTAATAATCATTGAGAGAACAAGAAACATGTCACTTGGATGTCAACTTGAAATTCTGAAACTAGACAAATTTGGAGATCTGGTGTCAGTGGAGAAACCCAGAAGGAAATTGCTACTACAGTTAGCTGTTCTCAATGTTCTGTAGCTAATATTATAAAACATGGAATTGTTTGAACCACTAAAAAGCATCCTGGAAGAAAAAGTTGATTAACATCTTGTAACAAAAGATAGATAGATGTGTATCCTTTTAGTGGATTTTGTTGTTTGTAAGTACATATGTCAAGTTTTTACTATAAAACTAATAATGTATGTGCATATACCTAGAAATCCACAAAGAGATCTATTTATCATGACTGAAGGGGACATGTTAGGTCCAAAATGTATATCATAATAAATACATGGAAGAAAATTGTCTCACAAGGACATTCTGTTGTCCAGTCTCTTAAGTCCATCTATAGGAAAAGTGTACTAGCATGAAACATAGGAAATAAATCAGTGGAGAGAAACTGATTTGAATAATACAGATATATTTACTTGCAACTTAATCTAAGTTGTCAGCAAGTAAAATCAAAGGTGCCACTGGACTTTCTTGTTCAACTCAGACTATTTTTAAAGTTTTGCAATCCAAAAAAAAAAAAAAGGAATGCTTAAATACACAAAACTAATGAGGGAAACACCATTAACAAAGAAATATGAAAGTGCTCATTTGGATTTGGCAAGAATGATTGTGAGTTGGACTCATCAGTGGTATAGTATATTATTTTTAGATGAAAAAAGTTTAATCTTGATAAGCTTGATGGTTATCAAATGTTTTCATATGCGTTAAAAGCTGAAGGTGATTTGCAAATGATTCAACAAAATGAGTAGTGGCTCCTTGATGGTTTGGACTGCATTTTCAATGCAAGGATAGACTGATATCATCATTTCTGGAGATTTGACCTCTAAATCCTATTATACTCTGTTGGAAGATCAACTTAGTAAATATGGTCACATTCTTGGAGGTTAAAATTTCATCTTTTAGTAGGATAATGCATCCTGCCACAATTTAAAAATGATGAAACAATGATTTTTTAAAAATAATAATGAATATTTGTCATGGCCTCAAGAATATCCCAGAATATGGGAATTCTGGGATATTCTGGGAGCATCTTCTTAGGCTCATTTACAAAAATGGGAGACAATTTTTAACAGTTACAGACCTGAAACAAGCCATTCAAAAATGTTGGAATAAAATTCCAGATGAGTTGCTGATTAAATTAATTGATTCAATGCCAGATAGCAAGTATGATATTGCCAAGGTTACATAAAGTATTAATTCCTTAAATTAAAACATTAATTTATTTTATAATTTTGTCTCTGTAAAATTTAGATTTCTTTTTTTTTAATATTTTGTTTTCAAATAATTTGTGAGTATAAAACTATTTAAAAATAATAGATATAATTGATTATTTTGCTATGTTACCATTTCATTTAAACAATTTTATTCATTTACAGTCTAAAAACTTGTTTGAATTTAGTTTTGTCTATCACTGTAAGAGCAGCATATTAATTATTTTTCTTTCAGAATCTGTTTGCACTAGATTTTCTTATTGCTACTCCATTGCTATTATTTTCATTATAGAATAGTTAGTTCATTTTTTTCAAATCATTCATTATCCAATTAAAAAGCTGCTTAAAATCATTACACTTTATAATTGTATTATGTATGTACATTCAAAAATTGAAAATAGATTTTATAAGATACATGTATAACAATTTAACAATTTGCTATAATTGCTTACTGAGTTGTGATATTTTCAGATTTAAGGAAATTTCGAACTTATAAAGGTCACTACGTGAGAGATCTGTTACGAGCTATGAGAAACAAGGTATAATTTGTATTTAAAAATTAATTTTAGATTAAATATAATTTAAATTTATACTTAATATTCTTTTAACTTTAGAAACATCATTATCGAGAATTAAACGAAGATCTTCAGTTATCGCTTGGTTCAATTCCCAATCAGTTTGTCAATTATTTTACTTCACGTTTTCCACGTTTATTGATTCATACTTATCTTGCAATGCAATGCTGTAAGAGTGAAACTGTTTTTCAGAAGTATTACGATAAATTTTGTTTTCCTCATGTAGAAATTGATAATAGTCAGATGTTTGGTCAAGGAATGACTTGGAAGTGGAGAAGAAAAATAATGAAAAATATTGGAAATTTAAATTCTTTAACAGAAACTACCACAAGTATTTCTGACGAAAAGAACTTATTAGCTAATAATAAAGCAGAAAATGTAGAAAATATAAATTCCTCTGCATTTCAAAATATTGAACAAAAGCAATTGGACACTAATGTGCAAAAAACATTTCAGTTTAATAATAATCAAAATGAAACAGTATCTCAGTTTGAAGTGCCTTCTATTCAGTTGGGTATTCAACAAACAGAAAAGATCAATCAACAAATGGAACAGAATGGTTTATAAACAGTTTACACTAAAGAAAAAAATGTTCTTTTGACAAAAATGACATTTCAGTATTTGCATTTAAATATATTGATTTTAATACGAAAATCCAAAGTAGATAAATAAATATTTAATTTTTAAAATTATTTTCAAAATTTATTTATTGAAAGAATGTACATAAAGTTTTATAATTCAAACATGCACGTACTTAAAAATTAATTTAAAAGATTAGAAGTAATAATTCATTAAGAATTTAATTTTAAAAAATTTATGTAATGAATTGTATTTTATTAATTGAATATTTTAATTTTACCAACAGTATTTGTTTTTTAAATGTGTTATTAAACTTTGACTTTTACTTTTTTAGAAATAAACTATGCAGAAAAGACTAGAATATGAATCTTCAGTATAAAAATGCTTTAGTTTTATAGGATTATATTTCCTGATGTTGTTGTACAGTACAGTAAAAGAAATATAGAATCGATACTTTGTTAAATAACGATATCGCGTCTTTTTTTTAAGTTCAATTAAGTTCAAATAATTTACTGTCACATTAATATTATAATAAGCTTATTTAATTGTAATAATATTTTATTAAAATCGTGTTCTTCACAGTTCAGTGAAGAGTCTACCACTGCTTTTTCAAGACAAAATGTTTCACACTTTTATTTATTATCTTCGTTGTATTTAAACGAAATTCCATTCTTTTCTACATTAAGTATAGATAGTATAAGATCATTGTATTAATTATTCTTCAAATGTTAAATATATTAAGAAAATATATTCAATTAATTTGCTCTAAATATAAATTTTTTTAAAATTTTATATTTAGAATTTAATTGAATTAATAACAACATTGTAAAAACTCTATAACCTTTAAGACATAATTAAAAATTGCAAAATTATAACTTTTAATCTGATAACATTCAATATAAATGATGATAGCTTGTAATATGTTTATTCGAAGACTACAACAATGTTGTTTCGTGATTCCTGCCAATCACAAAGATGCATTTAAGCTATTCGTGTGACCCTGTTGAGATGACCAAAGCATGTAATGTGAATAATGAATGAAATAAAACTGTGCTTCGGTAAACCCTGCAAGTTTTTGTGATTGGTGGAAAACAGGAAATGGTATTGTTCTTTTTAAAGTTTTAATAAGGATGTTTTAATTTGATAATTTGTCACACAAGAAATGTATTGTTATTAATAATACTTTTACGAATAAGCTACATAAATTATTAAAAACTCTGAAAATAATTATATTTTATAATAATTTTATTAATAATATAGAAGAATTATCATCATTTAAATCGATTAAAAACAATTTTTTTCAATAAAGTCTCAATTATTTTATCTAGTATCATAAATAATTTGCAAACGGTAGTATCATAATCCAGGAAATGTAAGAAAACTAAAGCATAATTTATCTGGAAAATCTATTTTCTGTGAACTGTCCAAAAGTATTTGAATTATAATTCTCTCTTTTTAAATTATTATTGTCTACCATGATTTATGTACAATAATAGAACTTATTTTACTGGTGTGATCAAGTATATGATGATGATTTAAAATATAATTAAGGACATAGAGACATAATTAATTATAATTCTCTCTTTTTATTGGAAAAAAGTTACATTCTGTCTTAATTCATTGTGTTTAATATATGTGAAAAGATGACTTACCTATTTTTAATTAAAATATTATCTATTGAAATTCTATTTCTTATTATCTAGTCTATTATAAAATGTTTTGTTATTGTTAAAAGTTTGTTTTTGTAATTATATAAAGCGCATGCTGCATTTCTGAAAATAGCAAGTAATTAAAAATGAATAATTGTTCTATACGAATTTGTAATGTAACTAAAGCCATCAGTTGATAAAGTACAAATTCATAAAAAATGCATTGTAAAAACTTTTATAATTCTTGTTGAGAAATTTCAAATCAATATTTTAGTTTATCTTTTTTTAAATCTTAAAAATATTTGTGCCAGAACAAAACATTTTTATATTTAAAAATCATAAAAGTACAATAAATTATTAATTATATTTATTTTTTTTTTATAAATTTGAACATTGAAAATGTTGAAAATAAAAGAATTTTATGCTAACACTTAAATTTTTCTGCAATTATTTCTTCAATTTGCATTCATTTGTAATAAGTATGTATTCACATATAGTTTTATGTAATATATTATGATATTTTCAATTTTTTTTATACATTTATAATATAAATATATGAATTATACAAATATTAATGCACTGAATCTATGTTTTCTATTCTATATTTAAAATATTTAACGATTTGCCATTCAAATATTCATTTGTAAATCACATGTTTTTTTTTTCATAAATTAATTCATTATGATTCATTGAATTTTATATGTTTTTTTAAAGAAATAGTCATATGTTAATCCATTTTCTGTCATTTAAATTGTATTCAATTTATTTTATAAATCATATGTACGTGTAATTGATACTAGAGTTTAAAGATTGAGAAGTTATGAAAAGTTTCATATACATTTTCTTATATATTTGGATTATAATTCTGTTACTGGGTGGTGTTATATATAAATTGTTGATATTGAATAAAAATTGAATATATTCTTTATTTGTTTGTATAAGATTTTATATTGCTACATTAATGTTACACAGACAGAACAGAATACATAACCACGGTGACCAAACTATGAGACCCTTACTGCAGTTCCTGTGTAAGTTATATATATATAACATATACTGTATATATATTTAACAATATTATATATAATATATATGCCATAACCTATTGTAAGATGTTTTTTAAAAATTATATATTTATTTAAGAGCAAGAAAAATGTGTAAAATCAATAAAACAATGTTAGGCGGTCGTGGGTTTGAGCCCCGCCAATGGGTCAGAGCTTATTTAATTGTAATAATATTTTATTAAAATCGTGTTCTTCACAGTTCAGTGAAGAGTCTACCACTGCTTTTTCAAGACAAAATGTTTCACACTTTTATTTATTATCTTCGTTGTATTTAAATGAAATTCCATTCTTTTCTACATTAAGTATAGATAGTATAAGATCATTGTATTAATTATTCTTCAAATGTTAAGTATATTAAGAAAATATATTCAATTAATTTGCTCTAAATATAAATTTTTTTAAAATTTTATATTTAGAATTTAATTGAATTAATAACAACATTGTAAAAACTCTATAACCTTTAAGACATAATTAAAAATTGCAAAATTATAACTTTTAATCTGATAACATTCAATATAAATGATGATAGCTTGTAATATGTTTATTCGAAGACTACAACAATGTTGTTTCGTGATTCCTGCCAATCACAAAGATGCATTTAAGCTATTCGTGTGACCCTGTTGAGATGACCAAAGCATGTAATGTGAATAATGAATGAAATAAAACTGTGCTTCGGTAAACCCTGCAAGTTTTTGTGATTGGTGGAAAACAGGAAATGGTATTGTTCTTTTTAAAGTTTTAATAAGGATGTTTTAATTTGATAATTTGTCACACAAGAAATGTATTGTTATTAATAATACTTTTACGAATAAGCTACATAAATTATTAAAAACTCTGAAAATAATTATATTTTATAATAATTTTATTAATAATATAGAAGAATTATCATCATTTAAATCAATTAAAAACAATTTTTTTCAATAAAGTCTCAATTATTTTATCTAGTATCATAAATAATTTGCAAACGGTAGTATCATAATCCAGGAAATGTAAGAAAACTAAAGCATAATTTATCTGGAAAATCTATTTTCTGTGAACTGTCCAAAAGTATTTGAATTATAATTCTCTCTTTTTAAATTATTATTGTCTACCATGATTTATGTACAATAATAGAACTTATTTTACTGGTGTGATCAAGTAGATGATGATGATTTAAAATATAATTAAGGACATAGAGACATAATTAATTATAATTCTCTCTTTTTATTGGAAAAAAGTTACATTCTGTCTTAATTCATTGTGTTTAATATATGTGAAAAGATGACTTACCTATTTTTAATTAAAATATTATCTATTGAAATTCTATTTCTTATTATCTAGTCTATTATAAAATGTTTTGTTATTGTTAAAAGTTTGTTTTTGTAATTATATAAAGCGCATGCTGCATTTCTGAAAATAGCAAGTAATTAAAAATGAATAATTGTTCTATACGAATTTGTAATGTAACTAAAGCCATCAGTTGATAAAGTACAAATTCATAAAAAATGCATTGTAAAAACTTTTATAATTCTTGTTGAGAAATTTCAAATCAATATTTTAGTTTATCTTTTTTTAAATCTTAAAAATATTTGTGCCAGAACAAAACATTTTTATATTTAAAAATCATAAAAGTACAATAAATTATTAATTATATTTATTTTTTTTTTATAAATTTGAACATTGAAAATGTTGAAAATAAAAGAATTTTATGCTAACACTTAAATTTTTCTGCAATTATTTCTTCAATTTGCATTCATTTGTAATAAGTATGTATTCACATATAGTTTTATGTAATATATTATGATATTTTCAATTTTTTTTATACATTTATAATATAAATATATGAATTATACAAATATTAATGCACTGAATCTATGTTTTCTATTCTATATTTAAAATATTTAACGATTTGCCATTCAAATATTCATTTGTAAATCACATGTTTTTTTTTTCATAAATTAATTCATTATGATTCATTGAATTTTATATGTTTTTTTAAAGAAATAGTCATATGTTAATCCATTTTCTGTCATTTAAATTGTATTCAATTTATTTTATAAATCATATGTACGTGTAATTGATACTAGAGTTTAAAGATTGAGAAGTTATGAAAAGTTTCATATACATTTTCTTATATATTTGGATTATAATTCTGTTACTGGGTGGTGTTATATATAAATTGTTGATATTGAATAAAAATTGAATATATTCTTTATTTGTTTGTATAAGATTTTATATTGCTACATTAATGTTACACAGACAGAACAGAATACATAACCACGGTGACCAAACTATGAGACCCTTACTGCAGTTCCTGTGTAAGTTATATATATATAACATATACTGTATATATATTTAACAATATTATATATAATATATATGCCATAACCTATTGTAAGATGTTTTTTAAAAATTATATATTTATTTAAGAGCAAGAAAAATGTGTAAAATCAATAAAACAATGTTAGGCGGTCGTGGGTTTGAGCCCCGCCAATGGGTCAGATACGTGGAGTTTTCTGTGTTTTCATCATGTTGCTAACGACTTGCGTTAATTTTTTTTTTCTAGTTGTTTTACTAGCAAATCAACAATTTTGCCAATAAGATCATCTCATTATATCTAACATGTAGTTAGTAGCCAACCATAGCACAAATCTTTTGCCACGAAGCTAACTAGGGTCAATCGAAATTCATCATCACGATTAAAACAAAGGTTTTAAAGCAATTTATATCAAAGTTAAATACTTAATTCTCCTAACTTTAATTACTTTTGTAATTTCTGCTTTTATTGGCATGTTTACATTCATTATTCAATTGAAAGGAACAAGCAACTTTTTGCTTGCCTTTGTCATTTCCAAATGAATGACAACCCAGAACTCTCCATGTGGAAATGGCTGCTTCAGAGTTCCACCAAGAGTTGGAAAGAAACTTACTCCACAAGTGATTAGAATCATTTGTCAAGTTTCATTCTTCCTAACTCACACAATGAAAGTATTTAAAACTACCTCTGATTACTTCAAATTTAACTATTTCAAACTTAACTTAATTTGACAGTATAACTTTAATTAGTAGTAACCTATAATAATATATAATAATAATAAACATTAATAACAATGAAGACAGAAGATGCGGCCGGGACAGAGAGAACCTCCGGGCTGCATCTTCTGTCTTCACTCTAGTGGGCCTTAAAGATGGGGAACACAGCAAGCCTTCTCTGCCTTTCGTGGGGGTCTCCGTCTTCTCTCGAGATTTTAAAGAACACAATTAATATTAAATTACATCCAAATAAATAGGAATTTTGGAGGAACAATAGAAATTTTTGAATATGAATCTTTCACTTAATTTATCTCGAAATTTGATTGTGATGTCGAAATTACATTTGAATGTTTACGAGAATTGTTGGAAGCAATTATCATTTGAATTTAAATTGTTAATCAGAAAAAGTAAAAACTTTTTGAAGAACTTTAGCAACGAATTGGTAAAAAAAAATAAATAAAATTTTTTACAAACTACCGTATATATAACAAAATATTTGGCAGATATACAGCTCTTTTAATCAATTTGGTAGGCTAAAAAGGACCCCATTTACAGCTTTGTTCCTATTTTTCTTGATAACAAGAAATTCGTTTAACATTACCCGTCGATAATTTACTTTGAATTCTTCGGAAAACAACATGTAAACTATTGGAAAATGGATTATTTTATTTCGAAAATTTAATTTCAGTAAACTGGTATGAGACAAAATGTAATTATTTCGGTAAAGTGATCGATGACTCAGACAAGGCGTCAATATGTTTGTAAATAACTTATTACTTGTATTTTCTTAGCACAATGTTGCTGCTGTTAAAAATATATTCCAACAATACGTAATGAATTGTTAGTATGTATTGTTGGCTGTTTCTATTATAAGTGGCTATTGTTAATAATAATTCTTCTAATTATTAAAAACTAAATTTTCATTTGTTAAAATTGCAATCTATTTCGCAAACGAAACTCGAAGGTTTGAAGTAAGAATTAAACTGCAAATTCACAATAAAAGATTAGAAAATCAACAATGAATTTTGTTTGTTATTAATTTGTTTATTTATGTTAATTGGTTGGCCCTCCTGTGACCAAGCGGTTCTATTCCCTGAACACTGGAAGTTCGGTCGTGATTTCGCGCCTCGCTCGGACGGGCTGGCCAAGTAGTATGTGGCTCCACGTCTGTAACACCTGAATAGGGGGCCAGTTACCCTTAAAAATCCCCCGGAAGTCGTTATTCTCCGTTTTCACGTAAGGCCAAGCAGTTAAGCTTCGGCGGGATTATCAGATACACCATCGCTCTATCGGAGAAATATAACTGAAAAAACTGACACTTTATATAAAACATTGAGGAATAGAATAGAATAGAACTTAATTCATTCCTAAAAGTTGTTCGAGTACTGATTTCTTTTAAAATCGAAACGGTATAAATGGATTAATTCGTTTCCGACTCCCAAAACAAAGTTTTATTTATCTTTTAGCTGTATTTTTAGCATGCATAAAAATGTCTATAAACTCAAGATAATATTATGTATGTCAGTCGGATGGCCGAGTTGTACAGTACATTCGATACCGGATTCCCCAGGCCCGCCACCCTGGGAGATCCGGTATCGAATACAGACGGGTCGAAAAGTCTTTTAGGTATTATTCAGGTTGTGGTCCATCCGGATATTCATCCATGACCCCGCCCCTCACCACCCAGCAGCCCCATTGTGGGCCTTGCCGGACCCATAATGGGCTTGCAAAAAGGCCCTCTTAGTGCCCACAGGGCGGAAAGAGTAAAAAGAAAAAAAAAAGTATACAGTATATAGCATTTTAGGTATTTTTCAATAATATGCTTAAGGAAAGAGCTTAATATCTGACCGGTAATAGGCTGCCGGTAGAATCCCAGAGCGGTAGGCAGCCACTTTGACTGCTCGGCCATCCGGCCGCTATATACTATATACTGTATATAGTAATCTTATATTAATTCCTTATTGGTTTTATTATCAAACACTATATTTATTTATTATATATACTGTATATTATATATATATATATATTTATGAATGGCCATAGGGATACAGCTTCATAAAATCAGTAGCCGATGATGTCTGTCCTGTCCCAACCTTTAAGACTTCATATCTCTCATGGCTCTTGACCTTTGATACTTCATAGAGTTCCATGAATTTTAGTGTCACCTTTTGTCATGGTTCCAGTTGAGTCCTTTTGATGGCAACCAGNGTCTTCGCTCTATTTTATACATATTTGTATTTTTTGTATGTATTTTGGAGTGTCTAGAACGAATTAATTGGATTTACATTAATTCATATGGAAATAATTGCCTCGGTTTTCTTTTTTTTTTTTTTCCGGGTTCGGACATCTGGCAACACTGTTACTGTTTAGTAGATGGCGCTTTGTATTTGAACCGTGAACACGTGTTGTGTGTTTGAAATTTGAAGTGTTTTTATAGTTAAATTTTATATTAAAAAGACTCAAAAAATGGCTGAACTTGTACAATTGAGAATAGAAGATGCTATTCCAGAATTAGAACAAATGGAAAGAATAGGATTATTTACAAATAAAGAAATAAAGTAAGAAGTTTCTGAAATATTTAACGAATGTTAATTTACTTTGTAAACAAGTTTAATTGCAGCTCAATATTAAATTTTGTTCATACTTAATTAATTTAAATTTTAATCTTAATACATTATTAGCATGACTTATTTTTAATAAAAAGTTTTAAAAGAAAAAGTAATCGCATTGTTTGTATGTAATGGTTTCCATATCCCTATGAACCTAATTTAAATTGCAATTATTATATTTGCGATGTGAAATAGGTTAGTAGGAATTTATTATAATAATAAAATAAAAACATCTGTCTTGCAGACTCTCACTTCACTTCATAGGCTACATATAGAATGGTGACATTGCAGTTCTGAATGAGGATTCCCTTTAGACAAACTTGAAGACTCCCTAGAAGAGTTACATGTAGTCCATCAGCTCTTTTGACCTTTTTTAATCCTAAGGGCATTGTTAAATATATCACTGTTGCAGGTTATGTGTTCACGGATAGTGAGTAGGATACCTTATGAGTAAGTTTAAAAAATCATACACGACTACTTTGATCCGTTTCAAGTCGTACCAAACCAAAAAGTGGTGGGCTTGATAAAAGACACCACATCATGGCCGTTTATTTATTATAAAAAATAATACAATGGTTATATGATATGAAGTGTTGCTACACAATACAAATACAAAAGTTTATATAACACAAATCATTGTTACACACAAGAGAGAAATTTAACACTCCCCCTCAATGATTTGTCCCATTTTGCTTACAGTCATTGAGTCCAAGTTGTCTAGCACATTTAACATTTTTTCCATTACACACTGGTTTTTTTAAATGTCTGCTACCATTTCCTTGGTAGGGCAGTACATAATACATACATTCCCATTCTTCACTTCATTTCTTACAAAATGATATTTGACGTCAATATGTTTCGTAGTTGACTCACACGATCATTTTCCGCCACTTTCATACAACTTTAGTTATCCTCGTACATAGTTACTTTCTTATCGACGGTTTCCCCAAGGTCCAGAAACACTTGCTTCAGCCAAGCAGCCTCCTGGGTAGCTTCACAAAGTGCAACCTACTCAGCTTCAGTCGAGGACAGTGTCACATTGTTTTGCTTTTTACTGTACCACAATACAGGACTGTCTTGATATTTAAAGACATAACCTGTATGCGACTTTCGATCTGTGTTATCACCTGCCCAGTTTGAGTCGACGAAACATTCTAGTGTGGTTCTAGCGTTGCTCTTTTCACCCAATTTCAGCTTCCAATCAGCTGTTCCCTTCAGATATTGGAACACCCTCTTCACCTCATTCCAGTCAGCTGCTCTTGGTTCCTTAGTACGTTGGGCGAGGATGGAAACTGCTGCCAATATATCTGGGCGTGTGTTAGTTGCAAGGTACAGTAAACTACCTATACCCTTCAGGTACAGTTTATTACTTTTCATTCTTGGTCCCCGCTCTTTAATTTTGAAATATCCAGGATCAAGGGGAATCTTGCTGGTTTTTACACCTTGAAGTCCAAATTCTACTAGTTTGTCAGTTATAAAGTTTTTGATTTAGATGGAATATTCCATCACCATCTCAATCAAATTTGATTCTGAGGTAATGATTGATATTTCCGAGGTTTTTCATGTGGAAATATTTGTTAAGTTTCCACTTCAAGCCAATCTAACGCTTCTTTGGAGGTTGTAAGTAAAAAGAACATTAAAGAAATAGAACATAAATTAAAATTATGAAAAAATAATAACTGCGCATGCGTTTGTAATGATGAGTGCTTAACGGAATGAATATAATATTAGGGATATAAGAATATAAAAAATAAATAAAAATAAAGAGTTCAACAGTTTCCTATTAAAAATTAATGTTTCGTAAAAATTACAGTTTATCTTCATAGAATGATTTCCATGCTGTAGATAGAGAGTGGGCGTCCCTAAGATTGATACAAGTAGTTTTCCCTTGGGCTTTATAAATCTCAAGTTTTTTGAGATGTTTGATGGAGTGCTTGTTAGACGTGGGTCTAATGACGTCATTAGACATCATTAATGGGTCTTTGGGTTTTACTTTATCATTTAACTGAAGATGATCGAAAACGTTTTTACGATATTAAATTATTTGCTGGAGTATTTAAAAAGGTGATAATTTTGATTAATAATATTAGTTTGCTGTTCAATTAAAATTTTGTGTTTAATTTATTTATAATATATAATTCTTATTAATGATGATAAAAAATACTCACAGAAACTTGATGTGATGGATAACTTAAAAAACTATCTTATTTCAAACTAGATTAAAATGGAAAATTTTAAACTGGATACATGTTTAGGGATTAAGCTAAAATTTTTTAAAATTGCATTACTGTAATTTAGCTAATTGGTCCCAAAAAGTTGTAGCCTAATATCAAAAAGTTTAGCAAAATTGCAATTGCATAAAATACTTTTTATAAAATCAAGTGTTGTTATTATTATTGCTTTAGTTTCTTTCAAATTTTTTTTTTTTGGTGAGAGAATTGAGTAATGAAATTTATAACCAAACCAAACATTTCTTTATAATAATATAATTTCTTTTTTCAGGTTGATAATTAAAAGAAAAAAAGCCTATGAATATCGTTTACAAAGGAGACAAAAGACAAAAGAAGATTATCTAAAATATATTTATGTAATTGTTAAAATTTTTCTTGAATTAATAGTATTTATTATGTAGAAATTTTAAATTTTAGTTTTATTTAAGATATATATTTTTTTTATTAATTAAATCTTAAAAATATAGTAGACTTTGGTATTATACTCACTTTGGATTCACCTAAACTGATTACCATCTTTTAACATTAAATAAAGAAAATAAATAAGACTGTAATTAGAGGAAATTTTGATCATTGACTTATGTTAAAAGGACATTCATTTTTTTTAATTGCTTTAACATAACCTGAAGATTTATTAATTATAATAATTATTATTAATATATATATATATAATTTATCCAATATTGTTTGTCTGCTGCCAGCTTAAACAAACAATATTTCAAACAAACAAAAATTTTAATATAATAGATTAGAATTCAGGAAACTTTGGTATATAAAAAACTTTGTAGTCCAAAATAATAATTAGAAAACATTGAATGAACTAATCAGTCATAGTTCATTTATGATTGAGTCAAACATAATCATGAGCAGACATAGTGATGTGTTATGCACAATAATTCATGTATTTGGCTATATTGTTCAACGATTGAATGCAAAAATTGTGAAATAATGATAATGTACAGTAGACTAATATAATGATAATCAGTTAGGAAACCCAGTTTGATGGTGTTAATTTACACTTTTTAATAAACAATACTAATTTGTTACCATATACAAAAATGTCTTCATTAGGAAAGGATTTTAGAATATAATAAAAGAGTTTAAATGAGTTTTGCTAGTGATGAGCATTTAATTTAAATTTGTTTTTATGTTTAAAATATGTATTTTAAAAGGATATTACAATAAAGCATTAAAAGAAAAGTTATTTATATTCGTACGATTATGAAAATAGAACTGGCAGATATTATTCGCTTTGTGATAATTTTTAATTTGCTGTTACTTAACAAAACTTAAAAATGAAATGGGTTATTCAAAAATTTTTCCCTCTAAAAAATACAATTTCATTCCAAACTCAAGGTTCTTCCAAAATCAGTGTCATCCTAAAAAAATCTATTTTAAATTTATTTTTCTGTAAATAAAATTTTAAAATAAATTAATATGATTAAATTATATAAATTAAATATGTTTAAATTTATTTCAGTATGAAAAGTGTTTGTTGTCACTAATTCAAAAAAGAAGAAAAGTGAGTAATACTCTAATGTAGATATATTTTTAATTTAACCTTTGTAGAGAGGGTTAGTCAGATATGGTGCTATCATGATGTAGTGGAGAATAAACATGGGAAATTTTTAAAGAATTTTCCCACGTGTTTATCTCATTTCCGTTTCAGAAAAAAATTTTTTAAACAGTTACATCTAGTAAAGAAAAAATCTTTCTTTATTGTCACATAATTCCTTTTTATGTGAATTTTTTGTGGTAATTATTGGCTAAAATTTTTTTGTGGATATCAACGTTGTTATCCAGTGCCACATGATTGCCCTTGACGGGTATATCCATCGATCACTGCAGTGTGGTTAACTATACTAAGAAGATATTTTAAAATCATCAATAGATAATATTGTATTTTTGATTTAAGTTATTAAAGATTAATGATCCGGACATACTTTTTTTTAATTCTTAAGTTGGCCTAATTAAAAAAAAATTCATTCTCAATAAACCAACAACTACCAGTTTATATCAAGCTATTATATTGCAATTATTTTAAAATGAATTACTAAATAATTTGTTACTAGAGGGAGGTGTTAGGCATCTTCTCTTATTAGATTTAATAATTATTTAATTATAATTATTAAATTCTTTTCTTCCAGAATTTTCCAAATTATTTAATTTAGTTATATTATTAATTATTAAAGAGATGGTGCCTAATGCCTCCCTCTAGTGACAAATTATTTAGTAATTAATTTTAAAATAATTGCGATATAATAGCCTGATGTAATCAGTAGTAGTTGGCTTATTGCATATGTACCGGTACTGTACATCGAGTTTGTAGATGTTGGTTTATGTATTTATTCTCAAAATTATACATTTGTTTAAAATTTTATTATTTTACAAATACATTTTGTTTATTTTTTCAAGGAAACACACAATTTCAACAAGAAAAAAGAAATTGATATTTCTATTGCCAAAAGAGTTAGTAAATTGTATAAAGTAAGTACAATCAGTTTTTCAAAGATTATCACTCTAAAATTTAACAAATTCAACGACAAATGCTTTAATGGAATAACAAATTAATCAAATTACAAATTTGAGTACTTTTAAACTACTTCACTTGTCAGTGGGAAACCGTTTTCCAATATAAGATGTATTATTATGGAAACAAAGTAGTTTGAAGTGTTAAGAAAATATTAAAAATTACTAGTCATAAAAATTTTATTATTTAATTCATAAAATTTATATTTTATTCTGTATAAATGCCTTCTTGTAAAATAATTTCTAAAAAATACAAAAATGAATTTTTCTACTCTTTATATCTATTTAAAAATTTTTATTACATAAATATCTGTCATTGTAATTAATTTCTAGAAATTTTTCTTTCTATTATTACAAAATATTTTTCTTAGAACTAACATGAATTACAAACATTTACAACTGCTAATTTCTATAATTTATAATTTGACAGTTTAGTTGAATACAACCATTCAAAGGATGAGAGCTTTTAAAACTAGTTTTTCTGCACAGTTTTTTTCACTTATATAAAGTTATTCGTTTATAAAACATTATAATAATTGAATTTTTCGATTGAACTAACAATTAAATCACTTAGGAAATAAATATTTAAAATAATTTATCATGTATAATTTTTATTTTTAAAAATTAATTGGAGATGTTTTATACTTTTGTTAATATGTTAGTTAACATCCAAACATACTAATTTTTTAACCCGTCGGCACGCGCCTAGTGCCAATTAGGCACTAATCGATTTTTAATTAGTTTGTGTAAAAATTCTTATTGTGTGAAAAATCTGAAAAAATTATTACCTGTCTAATTTTTCTTCAATTTTACGATGCGCAATCCAGTTTTTGCTTAAAGCGTCTCATTATTTTTATTTAATTATTGGTGCCGAATCGGCACTATGGCGCGCGTGATCTCGGATTTCAATTTTCAAATTTCCCGCCAGTTGCTGTTACTAAAAATAGCTGCAGCTACGGCGCGCGCTTCTTCGCTTATAGTCGCGTTATTATAAAACGAATAACTTGTAAAAAACTGAAATTTGACCGGAAATAATTTTTTTCATTGGTATTTTTTAATCATTTTATAAAGTTTTATGACACCATCACATTTCCTTTATAAAATCTTGTAAATGGAAAAGTTCCATGATATGTAATATTGTCGAGAGTGCAATCTAAAAAAAAAGCAAAAATATCAAATTATTAATCGTATTTATGTATAAAATTCAAGTTTGAAATGCTGTATCAAGCATTCTTTCACGAGAGTATAAAAATATGTCATAAAATTAGTAAATTTTCTTACGTTTGGTTTGTCCATTCTTTTCTTTTGAATCACCATTTTCATTCTCTTTTTTCCCTGTTAATAAAATATTTACATAATGTATGACAAATTTCTTATTTCTTCAAAATATATAAACTTTAAGGACTTTAATCGAAAGAATTTTAAAGTATAACAAGTAAAATCTACGTCTCGGAAAGCGCAATACAAGCCTGTATTTAATTATCAGAATACTATTATATTGTGATTGTTAAATTATTAAAATTTCTAATACTGGGGTGTCTCATTCGGTGTAATGTGGAGTGAAGTCTGTTACTATATTATTATTATTCATTCAGCCAAAATTGTTTTTTTCATAGTTGCGTTTCCTTATTTGGGATTAAGGAAAAAGTATTCTACAAGTTCATACTCTTTATCCAGAAGAATTAATACGATTAATTTAATTGTATAACTAATCTATGATAATATATACATTTAATTACTATACCTTTTAATTCTGTTATATTTTTTTTACAAAAGTCTTCGGCGGTAAAACAATACTCGCAGAGATCAGGTTTCTTCATCCATGAAATTAGAGGAAATATAATTATTTAAATAAATATAAACAATTTTTTGATATTGTAATTTATATTGCTACCTGTTTACTTTCTTTAAAGTGATATATACAGTACTTAGTGTTAGTATTTAGAACTTTAATTACAGTAAATTGAATCGTAATGGTTCGATATATATTTTACAATAGACTTACTTTTATATTACACTTTCCATTCAGCGTAACTGAATCGTCGTCTTTTTCGCATGTTTTAGATTGAAGGAGACAATTATTTCCGCATTCTTTTTCGACTACAGACGAAATTTCCCTTTTTTCAACTTGGTGAGGTGTAGGGTTATAATTGACGTTATCCTTAGTTTTCTCAGACTTGATAAAGCGCTCTTCTATATCGGGTGAAACAATTCGAATGTTGGAATATTGAAGTAAATAGATAAAGATAAAAGGTTGAGCGAGAACAATCAAATAAAGCAGCACTATCAGAAAAGAGAGTACTCTTATTTGATGTTGATAGTCTTTTTCTTTGCTGTTCTTCATAGTGCTATTTTCACGATAAGAAACAAATGTAATTATTGCATATCGAAATTTCATCATAAAATAAAATGTAATAATTTTATAAAAGATAAAAATATAACGATAAAATTATATATTCTTAGATATATACTTCTTACTCGATGGTAAGACTGCTACAGAATCAATATTTCAGCAATTACTGAAGCATGAAGTTATATTAATGATAATATATTATAGCATGACTCTCACATTCTCATTTAATCAGTGGAATTCAATGTATAAATTCATCGTATCGATGATATAGTGAATGAAGGTGATGATATAGTGAATGCAGTANTCTGAGCGCGTCGCGTTGCATCAAATTAAATAATTTATAAAAATAAAAATAACAAATATGTTTACAAAATAATTGACTATATCTATTCGCAATAGTACTCTAACACACATCGTACTTATAGTTAAGCATTTCTGATAACATTTAATTAATTTTTCAATTTTCTTATATTTTATATATAAAATGCGAATAAAAAAACATAAATTCGTGAAACTTAATAAAAAAAAATATCTGCAACTTCAGAAAAGACATATATATGAAAATATATCAAAAAAAGTTAGCTAATAATAACTAACATCGAGAAAAAAAATAAAACTCTCAAGGTACGGTCATTTCTGTTGTAAAAAGTGAGGTAAGCGATCACGTGACGCCCATCTCCCCATCGTCTGTAACCAAAACGGACAAGGATGAAATAAAAGCGGAAACACCAGTAAAAGTAAAAACAAACATCGGCGTGTATCTACGCCTATAAACTTGAACGGGAGCGAAGATGAAACACGACACTTTGTAATTTATGCTAATTACCTTCTAATATTAAAAAATTAAAATCATCAACAAAATTATAACAAAATTAAAGTTTTTTAACTAAATTGGACTACCAACATATTGTAAAGTTGGATTAAAGTAAAAATACTCGTTTTACGACGCTAAATTTTTATTAATTAATTTTTTAATTTGGTGCCTAATTGACCGAGCGCGCGTAATTTCTATTTGACGGAGCACGTGCGTGCCGACGGGTTAAATGAATTAACATTTAATGTTTTGAATGTCAAAATCACAATTTATCATTAGATTATTTCTTTGATCAGTATGCAATTAATGGCTTTTTAATTAATGTAGTTAATGACAATGTATAATAAAATTGTATAGAAAACCATTTCTAGTTTATTTACATAAATCCAAATTGATATAATAGTGTTCTCTTCAAAAAAAAGCGTAGATACTTGGTCTATAATATTAGCTGTCTGTTTAATAATGACTTTTTAATGATAAAAAATAATACCTTTATGCAATTGAGTATTGTAATACAAGCCTATGGTATGGCTATCTTTAAAAAAATAATAATTGTAAATAAAATATTGAAAAAATTTAACTAATTGGAAAAAATAAGTTATTTAGCTGGTTGATTGATCAGGTAAAATTGTTTTTGGGGAAAATGCTGAGTTAGTCATTCTTTTGATTATNAGCGCGTCGCGTTGCATCAAATTAAATAATTTATAAAAATAAAAATAACAAATATGTTTACAAAATAATTGACTATATCTATTCGCAATAGTACTCTAACACACATCGTACTTATAGTTAAGCATTTCTGATAACATTTAATTAATTTTTCAATTTTCTTATATTTTATATATAAAATGCGAATAAAAAAACATAAATTCGTGAAACTTAATAAAAAAAAATATCTGCAACTTCAGAAAAGACATATATATGAAAATATATCAAAAAAAGTTAGCTAATAATAACTAACATCGAGAAAAAAAATAAAACTCTCAAGGTACGGTCATTTCTGTTGTAAAAAGTGAGGTAAGCGATCACGTGACGCCCATCTCCCCATCGTCTGTAACCAAAACGGACAAGGATGAAATAAAAGCGGAAACACCAGTAAAAGTAAAAACAAACATCGGCGTGTATCTACGCCTATAAACTTGAACGGGAGCGAAGATGAAACACGACACTTTGTAATTTATGCTAATTACCTTCTAATATTAAAAAATTAAAATCATCAACAAAATTATAACAAAATTAAAGTTTTTTAACTAAATTGGACTACCAACATATTGTAAAGTTGGATTAAAGTAAAAATACTCGTTTTACGACGCTAAATTTTTATTAATTAATTTTTTAATTTGGTGCCTAATTGACCGAGCGCGCGTAATTTCTATTTGACGGAGCACGTGCGTGCCGACGGGTTAAATGAATTAACATTTAATGTTTTGAATGTCAAAATCACAATTTATCATTAGATTATTTCTTTGATCAGTATGCAATTAATGGCTTTTTAATTAATGTAGTTAATGACAATGTATAATAAAATTGTATAGAAAACCATTTCTAGTTTATTTACATAAATCCAAATTGATATAATAGTGTTCTCTTCAAAAAAAAGCGTAGATACTTGGTCTATAATATTAGCTGTCTGTTTAATAATGACTTTTTAATGATAAAAAATAATACCTTTATGCAATTGAGTATTGTAATACAAGCCTATGGTATGGCTATCTTTAAAAAAATAATAATTGTAAATAAAATATTGAAAAAATTTAACTAATTGGAAAAAATAAGTTATTTAGCTGGTTGATTGATCAGGTAAAATTGTTTTTGGGGAAAATGCTGAGTTAGTCATTCTTTTGATTATTAATGAAAAAGAGCTTATCTCAGTATTATAAATGAAAACTGGAAAAATTTTCAAATGCTAAACAATATTTCTTACTTGAAATTTAATTTTTGTTCTTAATTATGAATTATATTATTAAAATTAAATTATAATAGAATTGATATTTTTAGGCAGCCATTGTTCGTTGTCAAAAAGATGTTAACCTTTGGTTAGAACACATTGATTTCTGTAAAACTATGGTAAATATATAGTATATTTATTTTCGTCTTACCATTGAGTTATAAAATAAAATATTGTAAAGAAAATAATTTCAACTTATTAAGTTTTAAAAAAATTTTTAAAATCTATTAAATATATTTTCTTTCTTTTTATCTTCTGTAAAATTATTTTTTAAATTTTCATCAGAAAGATTTCTGTTAAAAATCTTAATAAATATTGTTAATTTTTTAAATCTGTTTATAGCACTGGAATGAAACTGTTAGTGGCATGTTTACCCGACTTCTTCAAGTACATAACAATGATCCTGGTATGATACTTTAATTATATTTATAGTTTTAAATAATAAAATATTGCAATTCAAAAATAATAAAATTTAATTATTGTGAACTCTAGATCTTATATACTTCTATTGGTGCAAAATGGATTTTAGAGTCGATTATAATTTTAAAATAAATATCAGATATTAATTTTCAGAAAAATAATAAACATGTAAATGAAATAAAAAGAAGAAAAATCTGGATTTGTCAAATCTGATGATATAATAAGAATAATAATTCTTTAAGAATTAATTAAATAAGTTTTTGATCAACTTTTCTAGTAATTCAACTCTCCATCACTCATTACTAGTCATGTAGTAATAAGTGAAGGAGAGTTTATTTGAAATTTATTATTTTGTAAAACAGAAATAATGGTTACAGTAAAATAAAAAAGTTAATTTTTATAATTTTGAGATTATGATAGAAAAAAAAAGGAAATTCTATTTAAGATTTATTCGGAAAGAGTTAAGCTTAAGGCATTGTTGGATTGGACTGTTGACTAAAATAAAAAAATTTATTTAAATTCTCAATAGCCTTTTTAAAGTCTTTAGAGCAAGAGTTGAATTTGATAAAAATCTTATCAAGAAAGGAAATATTCTTTTAATTTTATTTACAAAACTATAAAATCAAACTTGAAAATAAAAAATTAATTCGAAAGAAGAGGATATCCAGTCTTATTAATCCAGATAAATAAGACTGGATTAACAGCAGTTAAAATCTATTTTAAGACTATTACTTGCTGTGTGCCATAGAATAATGTAAATTTATTTATTGTAAAGATAAAAAGTTATTTTTGTCTTTTAATGTATATTAGAAGACAAAAAGAAAGCTAGAAAAAATTTCAGAAAAAGAGAAAATGAAGGTATTTAAGATTACATTAGACACAGAAGCAGATGATAGATTTTGATATGAAATATAATAATAATTGATGAAATCTTAAAAACAGATATCAATAGTAAAGATTTAGAAAGAATAGAAATAACCAGGTAGAGGATGATTTAATGATTAATTTTGGAAGAGAGATAAGATTTGAATGTAAACAGAACACTTTTGATTCTTTAAAAATCTGTTTTGTCCTTAGAAATATTAGTGTCTTGATGATGGCTATTATAGATCAAAAGTACTAGTGCTTCATAGGGAAAGCTGGTTGATATAATGTGTGTTTTATAGTCTAGTAAAGTAATTTGAAGTTTGTAACAATGTTTTTTTACATAATTTTGCTAAAATTATGTAAAAAATTACAACTGGTCTGCAAGTAAACAACTGCATAGGATTTTCATACTTTTTCTTATAGATTTCAATTTGGTAAAAATGAAAAAAATACCAAAAAATTCCATTTTGTCAATTTTTTTTGTTACACTCAAGTTTTTGTTTGTATTTAGCATAAAATTCCTAGTTAACTTAAAATTTAGTATTTTTTTTTTATTTAAAAAATGGCCTTAAAACAAAGACTTCTCACNTTAGAAATATTAGTGTCTTGATGATGGCTATTATAGATCAAAAGTACTAGTGCTTCATAGGGAAAGCTGGTTGATATAATGTGTGTTTTATAGTCTAGTAAAGTAATTTGAAGTTTGTAACAATGTTTTTTTACATAATTTTGCTAAAATTATGTAAAAAATTACAACTGGTCTGCAAGTAAACAACTGCATAGGATTTTCATACTTTTTCTTATAGATTTCAATTTGGTAAAAATGAAAAAAATACCAAAAAATTCCATTTTGTCAATTTTTTTTGTTACACTCAAGTTTTTGTTTGTATTTAGCATAAAATTCCTAGTTAACTTAAAATTTAGTATTTTTTTTTTATTTAAAAAATGGCCTTAAAACAAAGACTTCTCACATTAATTCTATCAATTATAGCTGGACTTGGCAATAAATTAAAAAAAAATGTTAATGGTTGAAGAGAGTTGTGGTAGGGGGAGGTGGGTTAAGTAGTTTTAGCATTAGGAGGAAGGTTGCATGATTGTGTAGAAACAGATTAAAAGTTGATAGTGATTAATATTACTGGTGAGGTTGAGCATGTTTTGACATGTTATTTGGGATACTAAGAATAAATATAAACAATTTGCTGTTGGATTAGATAATGTTTCAACAAGCTAAATAAGTTCAGTATCTTGCTGGCCATCTAATGCCACACTCAATTTATATCCAGCATTTGAACGCTACTATGCTTGTATTTTTATTTCTGGAATATTGCTCGCAGAGATTGTGTAATTTCTCCCGACAGCTTCTGTTATGTTTGTGGTGAATACACAGTGAAAAGTCAACATCCCCATTATCTGATCCCCTCTTTTTGGAAACAATGGGAGAAAAGGAAAAAGAAGTATGGGACTCTTTCAAGAATGTAGTGCATAAGTTTTTGGGGAATACTAAGGACCCTGACTACAAAACCATTGTACAACACATGCTGGCAGTGTATGAAGCTCAAGGATGCAAAATGAGCTTAAAAGTTCATTTCTTACACTCCCATATTGACTATTTTCATGAAAACTTCATAGACTACAGTGAAGAACAGGGTAAAAGATTTCACCAGGATGTCCATAATATTGAGAGACATTACCAAGGATAATGGGATGTCAATATGTTAGCTGACTACTGTTGAATGCGCTATTGAGAAACCAGAGAAGGAAATTGGAAACGAGTTTGGAGAAGCATCAAAGAGAAAAAGAAAAGGTGTCGTAAGAAAAAAGAGTAGACCTAAAATTGTGTATAAATATCAGAAACAATTTTTTGATTAGTTGTAAGAAAATATAATAAATTTAGTTCATTGTAATAAAAAAACGTTTTTATCAAATATTTGTTTTTATTTTGCAAAAAACTATGTTATGGGACGTTATGGAAGTCATTTTTATAATCTCCAATCTCTAAAACATAAAATTCAGCAAAAATATCCCATGCAGCTGGAAAAAAATTTTTTTTTCAGACCTGTGTTATTTATTAATTTTTGTGTAATAATTGCAAATGTTTTATTTTCACTTATATTTTGTTCTACAGCAGCGCTGTCCAACTTATCATAGTCCGCGGGCCATGTTTTCTTCACCAAACATTTCGGGGTCCAAGAAGATTGGTGATGGCTAATTGGTCGGCCGGGAATCACTCCACATGACATTTGCATAGTGCTACGGTTCGTAAGCACTAATTGGTCAGCGAGTTCGATGTTGACGCTATAAAAAGGCGACAGTTCGACACACCGGATATACGTCACTCTCGTCTAAGTTCGACTTGGGAATTTTTTTGTTCAATAATAAATGTGAATTCTTCTTCCTGGAAAAAATAAGACATTCCCTGAAAATAAGACCTAGCGCATTTTTCAGAGCAAAAATTAATATAAGACACTGTCTTATTTTCGGGGAAACACGGTAGTAAAATAATTTTAATATTAATAATAATAATTTAGTAACATAAATTTATTCATAGTAAAATGTACTCGCGGGCCGTAAAAATTATTTGGCGGGCCGTATACGGCCCGTGGGCCGCCAGTTGGACAGCGCTGTTCTACAGGATAGATGGAAAGTAACTAGGCATTAAGAAATGCTATAATTTCTATATTCTAATGCAAAGGTAATGAAATTAAGATTTGACATATAATTTATTAACCTTATTGAATTTTAAGGTATGGATGCATACGTACCTTAAAATTCAACATAGGCACTGCTGCCATTCATCAATGACATATTTTCCTCAGATTATGATGTTGATGGATAGTCACTTTTCTATCCATCTGCAACCAAATCTTTGGTCATTTTAGCTTAGAATGAGAATTCTGGATTGTTTTCAGATGAATTGTGGCATGATGTCCTTTCATTGTATGTCACCATCTGTGAATAACAACCACTGACTACCACACTTCATAACATGCAGCAATCTGCACTTGCTTACTTATCTGTTCAGAGAGCAAGTGCAGATTGCTGTCTTTTTTTTGCCACTGTGTGTGCAGCTGCTCTCAGTCATTGCACTTACCACTGATGACAGAATTATAAAATTTCATTCATTGATGTACTACATGCACACAGTTTTATTATGATTGCATTACTGTATTACAAAAATTACAATGATCTCTCAATGCCTAGTTACTTTCCACCCATCTCTATATGATAATCCTGAATAGAGTAATGATCATTATTAGTGATATATTAACAATCATTATTACACAATGAAATTATGCTAATTGAAGAACTAAATATATTTATTCTATTTTTTCATTTACACTAGATTTTGTTAAAAATTTAAACTAATTATATTTCATCTATAAATTCTGAAGAAAATTCAACATATTAGTTATTAATATGTTAAATTTAAAATTACATTAAACATTAATTTTAATTCATATCTAATGCAGGTTTTAAATGTTAAAAAATGTTTTTTTATGCTAAATTTGTATTGAAATATTGGTTTGTAATAATCTTTTTTCCAGAAATTTACTAAATTGTTTTAAGGATTAATTCAACTTAATATAGTTATGAAAATATTTTGAATGTTGAAAAATTTCACTCTAATCTTTACAAAGAATTTAATTTTATAATCTGATAAGCTTTTTTATATTTAGTTTTTCATTTATTTCATAAATATTTTGTTTTAATTTTATAAATTAAAAATATAATTATTAAATTTTATTATTTAGAATTATGGATCATGGCAGCCAAGTGGGAAATGGAGGAAAACAATGCAGCAGATAATTCAAGAGCACTATTTCAAAGAGGCATACGCTTTCATCCAGAATCAAAATTATTGTGGAATGAGGTGATTTGATTTTATCTGTAGTAAATTTGAAATACAGGGTGGACCAAAAAGAATATATGTATTTCAAACTGATATATTTAATAAACTGTAAGACATACAACTATGGAACTTGGGACACATATTTATGAAACTCTCTAGTTTAGATTACAGGTGTTCAATATGTCCTCCACCAGCGACACGAACGGTCCGGGCGGGAGTTCCGTCCGGGTGTCCGGGAACCGGGGTCCGGGCGTGAGTTCGGTCCGGACTTCATAACTAACCTGCGTCTCAAAACACGCCAAACTGTTGTTTTAGGCAGCTGCAATTCCCGACTGGCACGACGTGTTGATTTTGAAGGGCTACGTTGGTAAGCAGCTTGAATCCGTGCGACATTTTCTTCAGATACACGAGGTCGGCCAGGACTCTTTCCTTTACATACACAACCTGTGTCAACAAACTGACGGTACNCCTTTGACTTTGGTTTTCGTTAGTTTAATCTTATTTTAACTTTAAAAATATTATATTTTTTAATATTTAATATTTTCAACAAGAAAAATTATCAATTAATAATAAAATGATTTTATTATTTTTCCTCATAATACGATTTCATTACATAAAAGGAAGGTTGTCTGTAAAACTGATTTTTGTATTAATGCATTTATTGTTTTTTGAGTATTTTGTGTGCAAAAATTACTTGGATATTATTTTTCTAAAAATATTGTGGAAATAAGGTAGGTTGATACAGAAACTATTTATTGCACATATACTGTATATGAGCTTAAAAATAAATAAATAAAACAAATTTTATCAAACGATGAGATCAGTTGATTAATTATATTGTGTACAATATTTTATACCACTAAGGAAAATACTGTAGATTTATAGTACAATAAATTGCATTTACCCACAGTTAAACTTTGCTGCTAATTGCTGTTGTGATAAACCATTTTCCCTTTCTCTGATAACTTTAACATGATCTTCTAAAGACAACACTTCACATTTCTTTTATTTTTTGGACATTTTTGAGCAAACTGAAACAAGTTTCCTTTGTAGCTAGACTAATTCGTTTCCTTTGTAGCTAGACCTAATTTCAAGAGTGAGAGAAGTGCCGGAGGTGGGTTCGAACAATAGTTTAGACCAGATATATTTGTGGAAGTGGTTGCTTATTATAGTTGTATGTTGTTTCGGACCAAAAATTGGTGCTCGCAGTCATGTTACACAGGTGGTTGTTTAATACAGGTAACTTATACGAAGACAATATATATAAACTATTCCATGCCAGAAATTTTTGCCCATTTTGACAGGTGCCCATTGAATGCAGGTGGTCGCCTAAGCAGTTTTTACTGTATATACTTTACTGTACATGGATTACACAAGATTTGTTAATGAATAATAGAAAATAATTGATTTTTTTCTTTTTTTTTCAAACCATGTGGATTTATGGTTGAGGATTAATAACAGAATTTTAATAATGCTTTTAATTTTAATAATTCTGCAGTTATAAAAAATATATAACTGTTAATTAGAAAAAATAACTAATTAAAGTGTTGGAGAAGCAAAACATGTGCACAGTAAGTCAAACATTGTTTTATTTTGTCAATGTGCTATAGTGTATGGGACATAAGGGTCAGGAAATTTGTAGAAAGCTGGTCAGGGAAAGGCATGGAAATTAAAACAAAAATTTGAGTAGGAACCCTATTTATAGTATATAATATAGTATTATAAAAATTTGCTACATATACCAGAAGGATGAGTAAAACATCTGGATGTAATTAAATTATTACAGAAATATGAAATATCAGAAAATTTCTTATAAATGTAAATGGTTGTTGTTGTAAAGTATTTTTAACATTTAGTTTATATCGCATGTACTATTAAAATCATTATTAGAGCAGCAATAATATTGAGGTTATAGATGTCAGTGATATATTTGTTTATTATAATTGTTTTGCATTTATATACTGTATATATAAATGTTTTCTTTTTGGCTTCACAAAATAAAGCGAAAAATAATAATTTATGATGTATAATTTTTTATCAGTGCAGATTAGTCATTGATTTATTAAAATTTGCAGACAGATTAATGAATATAAATGATAAAAAATAAAAAAATTAATTAATTAATTTGCAATAAATAATGGCTATGATTTTATGCATTAGTATATGGTTATTATTTATTTATTTTTTGAAAAATGAAATATGGTAAATGCTTACATAAATAAAGATATATTAGTAAATACATAGAAAAAAATGTAAGAAACTTTCTTTTAACATTTATTAATAATTTCCTTAAAAATGGAGTGAGATTGACTGCAAATAAAACTGGTTTAATTAACCAACTTGTTTTGTTATATATTCTGAACAAAAGTACATAAATAAAAAATTAAAACATCTTATATTCTGTTGATATTACCAATTCTAATGTTGAAAATAGCTAATTTGCTAATCATTCATTGTTAAATATTTTATTAAGTTTGATTATGGATAAAGTTGGATTTAAATTTTGATGGATACTATCTAATAGATATTAATCAATATTTATTAATAATTATAAATGAGTTTAAGTTTTTTCATATAATTAAAAGAGTATTTTAAAAGTGTGCTTAGAAAAGAATTTTTTATTTCAATTATATATAAACATGTGTTTTCTGTTTTACTTACTATAGCTTAGGAAGAAACAAGAACCAGATATATATACTCAGGTACTTTTATGTAGTCTGCTTATTTTTTTTAATATAAAATAATAACAACATTTTATTTATAGTTATTTTATTTATAAATAAATTTAAACTATATTTTAATGTGCAGAACGAAGAAGAAAATATATTAAATGGCAAAATTGCTAAAATTATTTACTCTAATGCAATTGAAACAATTCCAGGTATGGATTAAATGATTACATTATATTAATTTACTTAAAATATAATTTTAATTTAAAACCTAAACACATTAAAAATAAATTTTATTTGGTATACTAAGATATACATTTATGTTTAAACAGATAAATTGAAAATTATTAGTTTAATTATATTGAAATCATTATAGACTCATTATAAAATTTTACAGATGTAAATTTTGCAATATCTTTTATTCCTATTTGTGGATCTTTTGAATTTACAAAACCTATAGAAGAACAAATTTATGAAGAGTATGTATTAACTTTTTTATTCTGTTAATAGAATTTGTTTTGTTAAAAATACTGTAAAATATAAGTAACTTATAATCTGATGTAAACTAAGACTGCTCACTTAATTTTCAGAAATTGAAGTTCATTGAAATAGATTTTATAGGAAATTTCCATAATACTTTTCAAATTAAGTTTTTTGTTTCATATGATTCAATATTGACTAAAATTTCATGTATTATTTTGCAATGGATTAAATAAAAATGTTATATATAACAGATAAAGTAGTATCTATGCCATTATATATAACTTCTTATATATAAATTTAATAAAATTAAGTTAAAACTATGAGTTTATATCTTAAAAATAAGAAGGAAATAATTATTTTTAAAGAATAAAATAAATCAATACATTAGAATCCTTCTCGTGGAAGGATTCTAATGTATTGCGAGGTATTGGATTGTTAGTATACTATTCATATTTTAAAGAAGTGATGTAATGCAAACACTTCAAGTGCTCTTTAAACTTGTACGATAATTTTAAGGTGAATTGATGAGAAACAATTGTTGGTGTTTAGATGTATTGGTAGCCCACACACAAATTTTATTTTTAAGACACTGAGGAGGGGTTGTATGTACCAACCTGAAATGCATATGTCATTTTTTAAAGAATAAAAGTGAGTTCCTAACTAAAAGTTTTGCTGTGAGTCTGTCTACCAGAAATTTTTGGATTACAGAGACGAATTATATACATATACGTCATTAATCTGCTTTATCGTAAATAGCGCAATAACATTATTGATTATTATCTTGCACTTTGTTTGCAAACATCTGAATTTATTGTTGAAAAGTTTTGGCAGTTGTGCTGTCCATGGACTTAAAACTTTGGTTATGCACTGATGTGTGATAAGCAAAGGTTGCCGCTATGCTGCCAGTGATAACTGTTTATCCATTTCACTTCAGATTTTCACATTTAAGAAATTACTTATATTGCTGCTGGAAACCTTACTTTGAACAGCGCTTTTATGTTTTTTCATTTTTATGTGACTGACCAATCACCATGTGAAATGGAAAATTTAGAGTTAAAAACTGTACATTGCATATTTTCATCTATACCATTTAATAAAGGAAAATTCTCTTCTAATATTATTATTTATACTGCACTTACGTTTTGGCATTATGCAGATGAAAAATGATAAAAAATTATAACAATCTATGAATCCTCTACAAGTAGTATGAGATGCTCAAACTGTCACATGTGAATTGTCTGTCCGATCAGAATGCTAGACAGGGTTGCCAGATAGAAACAGAAGTAAATTACAAAACTCACCAGTGCATTGATTTATAGTCTATATTCATTCTGTAACACTATCCTAACTCCTTATATCATATTGTGTCTATATACATATTTTGTTATTTCCTGTAAAAAGCAGGACATTTGGGAAAAAATTGGGACTGACCCAGGAAAAATGGGACAAATGGGAATGCTATAATAGATGGTACTGACATGAATACATCTTTTGGAAAAGATGGAAATGAGACTGTGTTAGAGACCAGTCTTTCTGGAACCTGCATACTGTGCGGATTTGGGAGTTATGGATCAGAGTCCTGTTCTGGGCTGATTATTTTCTTTCAGAATATTTTAAATTATTTATTAATTATTAATTTAATAATTATAATTATTAAATTTAATAAGAGATGGAGCCTAATGCCTACCTCTAGTACCAAATTATTTAGAATTTAATTAAAAATAATAGTGGTAAAGTAGCTCGATTCAATCTTGCAATCGTTTGGTATATTACTAAAGTATTGGGTTTCAGGATGTTTATTTAAGTAATGGTAACTTATGAGAATGAATATGGAATAATACTCTCAGATATCTGTTGCAATTAGATAGTAAATTTGATTATTTCCACCAATTTTTAGTTTTGAATATTTGTGCTTTTTAAAATAATTTCAAAAATTGACTTCCCTGCAGGCTATATAAAAATTTTCTGGCTGTATACTGGACACTAATTACTGTTCTAGACAAACAATTTAGTAAAAACTTAACAACTACGAAATATATAATTTTTATTTAATAAAAACCATTATATAAAAAGAAAAAGATTAATTACATTACACTTAATTTTCAATGAATAATTGTTAGATGTTTCTAAATAATTAAATTAAATTGTCTTGTTATTAAAATTAATAAGTTAATAGATGGTAGCACAGCATTCATCAATAACAAATTCTCTTAAATTATAATTCATATATAATTTATTTAAAAATGTGAAATCAAATCATTTGCATTATTATACAATGTATTATTAGAATAAAACATAAAAATAATGTACATTGTTTGAGAAATTAACATTTGTAGCTTTAATAAATCAAATTAGAACAGTTAATATAGTATAAATCTCTTCCTATAAAATTTAGATTATGATGATGTTTAATTTAAAACATTTTTTTTATTGTATTGGAATAATATATATAATAATTAAAAATTAATTGATGAATACACATTTTAAAGTTATATGATACTAAAAAAAACTTTAAATTTCTTAAGTATACAAGAAAGGTACAGTGATAAAGAAGAAACATGGAATGCATTAGCAAACAGAGGATTAAGGAAACTTGAAGTTGAATGGAAGCGTGCTGAAACTCCCAGTAAGTTTCCAAAAATATTATTTTTTTTTTTCTTCAAAACTATATATATTATATTTTTTCTTTGTATTTCTAATTTAGAATATATTTCAGAAATAAAATGAATTGTTAATTTCATGAAAAATGGGAAAATGTTTGTTTTATAAAAAAGTTTTTTCTTGTAGTTACTTATCAAAGACTTCTATATTCAAATGATACAAACAGATTAACTATCAGGCTAGAACTTGGTTAATTAACTGAATAAATGTTAGATAATTTGGACTACATTTATATACATTTGGACACAGGTAGACAGTTAAACTGTCATCTTGTATTAAATTTATTAATTAGAAAGAAAGAAAGAAATTTAGACTAATCTGAAAGAAAAGATTGATCTACTTTGGGCTCAAACTGACAACTTCTACTTATTTTGATTATTTTGTTATTACTACAATTTAGACTTGGTTTTCTATGATTAGATTGATTTATATTTTCTCTGATGTACAACAATCAATTAAATCTTAAAAGTCAATAATAATGTATGGTTATATGAATCAGAATCTTTATATATCATTAACATAGTTAGTTGTCATAAATGGAATCAACAAAATATTTGATTTGAATTTTGATTGATAATGTGTAGTTTGAGTAAAATGGAATAGATGTTTTTATTTGCAATTTAGATTTATTTGAATAAAATAATAAACAATACAAAATGTATACAAGTTTTTCAATTGAGCATTATTATGATTGTAACAAACAATAAATAAATCAGTTATTTGCTGTTTAAAAATTATAATATTAATGTGCATTTTTCTTTTTGACAACATTCTGCTGCTATTTTATAATCATAATATCCCAATGCTTATTGGGTAAAACAGCATCAGTTAAACAAAGATTACATAACCAAACAGATCTGCTGGATTTTTATTGGACTATTTTAAATTAAATTAATAATTATCAAACAAAGTAATATGTTTGAATGTAAGCAATTGGCCACCATATTATATGACTTCACAAATTACATGTAAAACAAATTTAATATGTTGAATATATTGCTGCCAGATAAAGGTGAATATAGTAGAATACAGAAATCTTTTGCTGTTTATAAAGTTGTAATAATGTGTAATTAATTTGATACACTTCTAAGTTATTAATTAATGTGGAAATTTTAAACATGTTTATATATAAGCTTTGAATTTANTATAATTCATATATAATTTATTTAAAAATGTGAAATCAAATCATTTGCATTATTATACAATGTATTATTAGAATAAAACATAAAAATAATGTACATTGTTTGAGAAATTAACATTTGTAGCTTTAATAAATCAAATTAGAACAGTTAATATAGTATAAATCTCTTCCTATAAAATTTAGATTATGATGATGTTTAATTTAAAACATTTTTTTTATTGTATTGGAATAATATATATAATAATTAAAAATTAATTGATGAATACACATTTTAAAGTTATATGATACTAAAAAAAACTTTAAATTTCTTAAGTATACAAGAAAGGTACAGTGATAAAGAAGAAACATGGAATGCATTAGCAAACAGAGGATTAAGGAAACTTGAAGTTGAATGGAAGCGTGCTGAAACTCCCAGTAAGTTTCCAAAAATATTATTTTTTTTTTTCTTCAAAACTATATATATTATATTTTTTCTTTGTATTTCTAATTTAGAATATATTTCAGAAATAAAATGAATTGTTAATTTCATGAAAAATGGGAAAATGTTTGTTTTATAAAAAAGTTTTTTCTTGTAGTTACTTATCAAAGACTTCTATATTCAAATGATACAAACAGATTAACTATCAGGCTAGAACTTGGTTAATTAACTGAATAAATGTTAGATAATTTGGACTACATTTATATACATTTGGACACAGGTAGACAGTTAAACTGTCATCTTGTATTAAATTTATTAATTAGAAAGAAAGAAAGAAATTTAGACTAATCTGAAAGAAAAGATTGATCTACTTTGGGCTCAAACTGACAACTTCTACTTATTTTGATTATTTTGTTATTACTACAATTTAGACTTGGTTTTCTATGATTAGATTGATTTATATTTTCTCTGATGTACAACAATCAATTAAATCTTAAAAGTCAATAATAATGTATGGTTATATGAATCAGAATCTTTATATATCATTAACATAGTTAGTTGTCATAAATGGAATCAACAAAATATTTGATTTGAATTTTGATTGATAATGTGTAGTTTGAGTAAAATGGAATAGATGTTTTTATTTGCAATTTAGATTTATTTGAATAAAATAATAAACAATACAAAATGTATACAAGTTTTTCAATTGAGCATTATTATGATTGTAACAAACAATAAATAAATCAGTTATTTGCTGTTTAAAAATTATAATATTAATGTGCATTTTTCTTTTTGACAACATTCTGCTGCTATTTTATAATCATAATATCCCAATGCTTATTGGGTAAAACAGCATCAGTTAAACAAAGATTACATAACCAAACAGATCTGCTGGATTTTTATTGGACTATTTTAAATTAAATTAATAATTATCAAACAAAGTAATATGTTTGAATGTAAGCAATTGGCCACCATATTATATGACTTCACAAATTACATGTAAAACAAATTTAATATGTTGAATATATTGCTGCCAGATAAAGGTGAATATAGTAGAATACAGAAATCTTTTGCTGTTTATAAAGTTGTAATAATGTGTAATTAATTTGATACACTTCTAAGTTATTAATTAATGTGGAAATTTTAAACATGTTTATATATAAGCTTTGAATTTACATTTGGAAAAATTTTAAATTAAATGTTTTTTTAAAAAAGTTTTTTTTGGGTTCATGACTGATAATAGAATTAGCAGGTTGGACACCAAAATGTAAATTACAAGCATGGAAATATGTATTTTTTATATATAAATAGATCAAATAAAATTGGAAGAATATTATGTAATATACTATAAATTTTTAAACAAAATATAAATATAACAAACAAAATTTATTCTTCAAAAGTAGTAATTGTTAATTAAGGATTACTAATTATTTGGGATAATTTTATTATTATAAAGTGACATTTTAATGAAGAAATGTAAATATGATATTAATATCATATTTTAAATTAATAATAATATAGTTATTCAAAAATAATAATTTATTACTATTAATTGAAATGTTGCAACTTAACATATAAGTTTTAGTTACAGTGACGACCCGAATTCTTTTAGATTTATTGATTAGTATCGAAATTAATGAATGAATTATTGAAATATCATAAATTGATTAAAGTAAAATGTATTTATTAATGATTTTAATTATATTTTATCTTCTAAATTGACTTTTAGAAAGTTTTTGCTGTGCTTTTATTAATTGCTGCAATGTATAACTCTGTTGAACAAGTAATTTCCCAGAAGCTTTAAATAGTTTGCTTTACACTGTTTAAGGCATTTGACTGAAAATATTCAATTTTTGTGTTAATTGAAATAGAAAAGATGATAAATGATTAGCAATTTATTATTTGTAGATATATCATTTTAAATAAATGCTTACATGAAACTGTAAACAGTAAAACTTTAGTACTTAAAAGAATTATGATAGTTTGTGCAGATTAAATAAAGTGTGTTTACTATTATTGTTTTCATTGTTCTTTTTTACTGTTTAAAGAAATAATTTTTAATGATACAATAGCCACAATTATTATTTTTAAAAAATTCTAATTTTAATAATTATACTCTATTGTAATAATTTTTCTATAATCTGTCACTTGCCAGTCCAACACTTCACAGGGTAGTGCACANAAATTTGATTATTTCCACCAATTTTTAGTTTTGAATATTTGTGCTTTTTAAAATAATTTCAAAAATTGACTTCCCTGCAGGCTATATAAAAATTTTCTGGCTGTATACTGGACACTAATTACTGTTCTAGACAAACAATTTAGTAAAAACTTAACAACTACGAAATATATAATTTTTATTTAATAAAAACCATTATATAAAAAGAAAAAGATTAATTACATTACACTTAATTTTCAATGAATAATTGTTAGATGTTTCTAAATAATTAAATTAAATTGTCTTGTTATTAAAATTAATAAGTTAATAGATGGTAGCACAGCATTCATCAATAACAAATTCTCTTAAATTATAATTCATATATAATTTATTTAAAAATGTGAAATCAAATCATTTGCATTATTATACAATGTATTATTAGAATAAAACATAAAAATAATGTACATTGTTTGAGAAATTAACATTTGTAGCTTTAATAAATCAAATTAGAACAGTTAATATAGTATAAATCTCTTCCTATAAAATTTAGATTATGATGATGTTTAATTTAAAACATTTTTTTTATTGTATTGGAATAATATATATAATAATTAAAAATTAATTGATGAATACACATTTTAAAGTTATATGATACTAAAAAAAACTTTAAATTTCTTAAGTATACAAGAAAGGTACAGTGATAAAGAAGAAACATGGAATGCATTAGCAAACAGAGGATTAAGGAAACTTGAAGTTGAATGGAAGCGTGCTGAAACTCCCAGTAAGTTTCCAAAAATATTATTTTTTTTTTTCTTCAAAACTATATATATTATATTTTTTCTTTGTATTTCTAATTTAGAATATATTTCAGAAATAAAATGAATTGTTAATTTCATGAAAAATGGGAAAATGTTTGTTTTATAAAAAAGTTTTTTCTTGTAGTTACTTATCAAAGACTTCTATATTCAAATGATACAAACAGATTAACTATCAGGCTAGAACTTGGTTAATTAACTGAATAAATGTTAGATAATTTGGACTACATTTATATACATTTGGACACAGGTAGACAGTTAAACTGTCATCTTGTATTAAATTTATTAATTAGAAAGAAAGAAAGAAATTTAGACTAATCTGAAAGAAAAGATTGATCTACTTTGGGCTCAAACTGACAACTTCTACTTATTTTGATTATTTTGTTATTACTACAATTTAGACTTGGTTTTCTATGATTAGATTGATTTATATTTTCTCTGATGTACAACAATCAATTAAATCTTAAAAGTCAATAATAATGTATGGTTATATGAATCAGAATCTTTATATATCATTAACATAGTTAGTTGTCATAAATGGAATCAACAAAATATTTGATTTGAATTTTGATTGATAATGTGTAGTTTGAGTAAAATGGAATAGATGTTTTTATTTGCAATTTAGATTTATTTGAATAAAATAATAAACAATACAAAATGTATACAAGTTTTTCAATTGAGCATTATTATGATTGTAACAAACAATAAATAAATCAGTTATTTGCTGTTTAAAAATTATAATATTAATGTGCATTTTTCTTTTTGACAACATTCTGCTGCTATTTTATAATCATAATATCCCAATGCTTATTGGGTAAAACAGCATCAGTTAAACAAAGATTACATAACCAAACAGATCTGCTGGATTTTTATTGGACTATTTTAAATTAAATTAATAATTATCAAACAAAGTAATATGTTTGAATGTAAGCAATTGGCCACCATATTATATGACTTCACAAATTACATGTAAAACAAATTTAATATGTTGAATATATTGCTGCCAGATAAAGGTGAATATAGTAGAATACAGAAATCTTTTGCTGTTTATAAAGTTGTAATAATGTGTAATTAATTTGATACACTTCTAAGTTATTAATTAATGTGGAAATTTTAAACATGTTTATATATAAGCTTTGAATTTACATTTGGAAAAATTTTAAATTAAATGTTTTTTTAAAAAAGTTTTTTTTGGGTTCATGACTGATAATAGAATTAGCAGGTTGGACACCAAAATGTAAATTACAAGCATGGAAATATGTATTTTTTATATATAAATAGATCAAATAAAATTGGAAGAATATTATGTAATATACTATAAATTTTTAAACAAAATATAAATATAACAAACAAAATTTATTCTTCAAAAGTAGTAATTGTTAATTAAGGATTACTAATTATTTGGGATAATTTTATTATTATAAAGTGACATTTTAATGAAGAAATGTAAATATGATATTAATATCATATTTTAAATTAATAATAATATAGTTATTCAAAAATAATAATTTATTACTATTAATTGAAATGTTGCAACTTAACATATAAGTTTTAGTTACAGTGACGACCCGAATTCTTTTAGATTTATTGATTAGTATCGAAATTAATGAATGAATTATTGAAATATCATAAATTGATTAAAGTAAAATGTATTTATTAATGATTTTAATTATATTTTATCTTCTAAATTGACTTTTAGAAAGTTTTTGCTGTGCTTTTATTAATTGCTGCAATGTATAACTCTGTTGAACAAGTAATTTCCCAGAAGCTTTAAATAGTTTGCTTTACACTGTTTAAGGCATTTGACTGAAAATATTCAATTTTTGTGTTAATTGAAATAGAAAAGATGATAAATGATTAGCAATTTATTATTTGTAGATATATCATTTTAAATAAATGCTTACATGAAACTGTAAACAGTAAAACTTTAGTACTTAAAAGAATTATGATAGTTTGTGCAGATTAAATAAAGTGTGTTTACTATTATTGTTTTCATTGTTCTTTTTTACTGTTTAAAGAAATAATTTTTATAATTATTTGTTTTATAAAAAAGATACACCAGATGAAATGATAGCTGACATAAAGAAACAAGTTTTTAATATTTATGAAGAAAGATTACAAACTAATCCTACAGGTACCATTATTTTTATTTATTTTTATAATTAAGATATATTATTTAATAATTTGTTTACATTTATTGAAGTTATTAATTGATAAAGAAACTTGTTATAGTACACTACTGAAAATAAAACTTTTAAATTATCAGATTTATTTAATAAAACTAAAATTTTTTCACTGCTTTGGCATCTTCAGGTTTGAAAACAAAGATATAAAATATAAATACTATATTACATAATGTGTAACATTTAAAAACAAGTGTGCACAACATTTAATGTATGTTTCTGAAGATGACTGATTAAAGCAGTTGAAAATATTTATTTAAAAAATACATCTGGTGGTTTGAAAAGCTTATTTTCAATAGTGCAATGAATAAATTAAAGATCTATGAATTAAAATTGTCTTCTGAGTGGTTCTGACCTGTGGTGAATGTCGGATTGGAAGGACATAAATTTGTTTATTTGCCTACAAACCCTTTTTTGATAGTTAAATAAAATTTGTTCTCTTATTTTTATAACAGCTTAAATTGTCTTTCATGATAAAGATTTTTTCGGAAAAGTTATTTATTTAGTTTTAAAGAAAAAATATTTATTTTAATTTTTAGATTATTGAAGTAGTAATGTTTTAATATTACAGTTAGTAAGTTTCATAGCTTTGTTAAATGAATAAGTTTTCAAGTATTTAAATACTGTCAAGTACATTTAATTTCTTATTGTAGCTGATGATGCATATTCTCTAGGATTTATATGGTTTAATAAGGATTTATATGGTTCACTTATTTGTATTTTTATTTTAAATTTTATTATTCATATACTCAGTATTTTATTTAATATATAATTGTTCTAAAATATATATTTGAGGTGGAGTGTTAGCAGAGCCTCTTCTATGAGGCTTACAGAATTGTGTTTGTGCTCAAAATCTGTTTGATTTTGATTAAACTTTGTCATTTTTCATTAATTGTGACAAGGGATCCAAAAATGTAATAAAAAATGGGTGTCCATGACTTCATTTTTGAGATATAAAGTCATTTTATGAGCGTGCACAACAAAGCAATATCATGCAAATTGCATGACTGTCGTGTGATGTTTCATGGTTGCTAGCACATCTTCTATGGACTTCGCTATAGAGTTGAGTTTGTTCTCAAAATTTATTGGACTGATTTTGATAAAACTTTGCCATTTTCCATTAATTGAGATGAGGAATCCAAAATTGTAATGAGGATCCATTTTAAATGTAAAGAATAGGAATTGAGGAATTTTTGATATACAGAGGGATTTGTACTGAAAATGTTTGTGCTCTCTGATGTGAGTGGGCATACCAAATGGAATTTAGTCCTAGGAGTCAAAAATAAAAATAGCATTGCGTGTGCCTATCGGAAAATAGGCAC
>NW_019384533.1:151965-163962 GCF_000671375.1 Centruroides sculpturatus | reverse complement strand
GCGTCGCGATCTGGCAACATTGAAACAAGTTTCGAGAAGGACCACGTGTATTGACAGAAGGCGAGAAGAGAAAATTTACATACTTAAGTACTAATAGTTCACGAAAATAATAATTTTTGTGAACTATTATTACTTAAGTATGTAAAAATTTATTACATTTCCTGTTGTATGAGGGTTTTACCCAATTCTCGAACCGTGTCAGAGTAAATTCGTGCTATAAAAGTACCGTGTTATACAGGGGATGGTACCAATTCTCGAACCGTGTTAGAGTGAATCCGTGCTATAGAAGTGCCGTGTTATACGGGGGTTACCTGTACAAGGATCGTCTCTTTAGTGACAGCAACTGCAAAGTTCACCTGTTTGTGTCCGTCAGATACAAGGATTGCTCTTCTATGCCTAACAGGTGTAGGGATCACTTTTTTCTTTCCAGCTCTGCTTCAATTCTATCATGATATGACAAAGTTGTGTAATGTCCTAGTTATGTATACACATTTACAAAATATACATTGATTTTAATGAGATAATTTCAAGGGATACAAAAGATACAGTACAAAGGGGATACATGCATAAAGTTTTGACAAATATTATATTTCAACAAAGATTTAATTATTAAAATTACTTTATTACAGTTATTTATCGAGATAGTTTAAATATATAGTATCTTATCTATAAGTGTATTGTAATATATTTATATAGTATATCTTTATTTTAAATTGAACAGTTTATAAAATTAATGAAAATATTTATTTATATTTGAATTGCTAGATTTTAGATTTATTTTTAATATACCGATTAAAAAATTTATATTGAAATTAATGTTTTCTTTTTAATTTTATCTGGTTTATAGAAAAAATGTGGACACTTTATATTCAAATGTGTTTAAATCTAATTTTAAAATATAGTGAAAATCTGAAAGAAGAGGTAAGCATTATTTTTTAATATATTATTTAATGTACAAATGAAAATAGAAATAAATGGGATGTTCTTTAGTAAATATTTTCCTTATAATCACAGAAAATTGATTTAATTTGTTCTTTCCTTTAGTTTAATCCATATTAATCAGAGACCATAACACTTTTAATCTATTTTTTTTTTTAACAAAAGAAGCCATTGAATTTTTGTATGCCTGAAGAGGGATTGAATTTTTATTGATATAAAATACATTGCTGAATAAAGGTAAAAAAAAAAAGGTGATTAAGTGTCTTTGTCTCTGATTAACACAGATTGCGGAAAAGGATGTGTTGAATCACTAGTCCGTGATTATAGGAAGAAAAATTTACATAAATTATCTATTTCGATAGTTAACAAATTTACTTAATTATTTTCAGGTAATATGTTTACATTTTTGTGATAACATATTATAATAATTAAAGTTGTTAATAAATTTTAATGTAATTTTTGCATTTACATGCATTGATTAAGATGGATAATTTCAGTACTTTTTAAAATAGTTTGTAAAATTTTATGAAAACACAATTTTATAAATTTACTGACTTACTTTTCAAACATATCTTAAATGTCTTGGTTTTACTTAAATACTTTTAGTTTGAATGTAGATGCTAACAAATTTATTTTTTAGTTTAATTTGTTATTTTTCAATTTCTTAAAATTTTCAATAGCTTCTCATTTATTAGCAAAAATTACTAAAAATTGAAGTATTAATTATTAATGAATATCTGTTTAATAAGAAAATTTTTAATTGAAAGTCTCTTCTTAAAATTATGTAATTTTAATGCAACTATCAGGCAAATATGATAAATGTTGAAAGGAGAATGTTTTCAATCATGTTTGTTTAAGAATATAACACTTTATTTTTTAAGGACACGATTTAATCATAATTAAGAAGCATATTTTATAAAATTAGGCATTTCTAATTTTGTATTTTTAAGTTTTTGCATTAATCAGAATATGTAAAATTAACTTATATTGAGAAATGTTCAAATTTACACTAAATTCTGCTTATATTTATATAATTTATATATTGGTTTAACTATTTCATTGAAATTTGTTATGAACACTGCTTATTCACAAATCAAACAAACATTTTCAGTCTATTTGATAGATCATTTTCAGGATGTAGAACAGTTTGAAATGATAATGTTAATGTTTGGAATAAATATGAATATTTGAAAAAATAGAATATTTAAATAAATTAAAATAACAATATCAATTATGACATTTGCATAAATGTTTACCTCTTGCAGTATTACAATAAAAATAAATAAATTAAATAAATAAATAAAAATACATAAATGAGTAGATTATATTTGCATTAAAATTATATTGATGTTTGTGTTCTTGACTTGTTAATTAATGCATATTTTCGAGCATTGGCATGTGATTCTGCTTAAATATTTTTATTTTTACCACTGTTTATCCAATGAATTCCCAATTTGCTCTTAAACCAGGTAGCTACACCACTTTGATGTAAGAGCAAACTGATTTGTAGTCTAGTTCAAACCTTTTATCTCCATAGTTAATGCCAATATTGCAACAGCAGCAAGATGTTCAGATTCTCTAATGCATTGGCAATGATATATAAGGAATTAGTTAAGAAATGAAATGCTATGGTGCAGTGTAATCCTATGTTATACATAATTTTAAGGAATGAAGAAAACAGGATTTTGGAAGCACAGAAGACAAATATACAGGATACCAGCTAAGATAAACAACATTACATTGAATGAAAACAGCCTATATTGGTTATACTAGAAGGAATTTTGCTCAGTAACTATATGAACACAAATATAGTGCATGTAATAGAAGAAAGAATACAATGAGAGTCAGTTTTGCCATCATAGAAGATACTGAATATATGGGATCATGCAAAGATTATCAGGAATATCACTTCTTCATTTCACGAATACACAGAAAAAAAATGGAAATATTTAACAGAAGTTAGAGGTTGAATGCTTAAATGTAAAAGACACTGAGTCTCTTGCAAGTGCGTGGAAATATACATTAATTAATAAGTCAAGAGCATGCAAATCAATACCATTTGAATGCAAATATAATTCATTCAGTTACGTATTTTCATTTATTTATTGTAAAACTGCAAGCAGTAAACATTTGTATTGTTATAATTGATGTTATTTTAATATATTTAAGCATTTGATTTTTTTCAAATATTTGTATTTATTTCAAACTGTTCCAAATCCTGATGATGGTCCATCAAATAAACTGAAAGCATTTTATTTGTGCATAAAATATTGCTGTTTACGGTGCTATTTCATAATTATATATATATAACTATTTCATATTCTTTATGTTGTTACATTCAATGAGAAGCAGTTTTAAAAGAAGTAATAAAGATCTAATTTGGCAAAAGTGTATGTTGTATGTATGGCTTTTTTGCCCATACATACAACATAGTCTTCTTGTTGGCAATTTTATCAGAAAATATGCTTGTTATAAAGAATAAATTTAACATTATTTGCAGTTAATATTACATACATTGAATATAATGGGAACTGCAAACAAAGAAAATTGCTTAATTGAAGAACTGTTTATGGAAAGGGTATGTAGAAATAATTTTATTAATTTTTAATGTATTTTCTTGTTTTATATGAAACAAACATTTTATTTACAGTCTTTTGTAACTCATTCAAAAAAATTAGATATGGGAATATGTTTCCAAATTTTGGAATTAAATTTATTATACTATTTTTTTAATTTTATATATTAGTTAATAAAATACAGTATATGATCTGTGATTATTGTATGAAGCATACTATAAAATAAATAGAATTCAAAGCAATAAAAAAAAAGTTAGTGTTAATATTTCTCAAACTTTATTTTGCTTTCAGATAAAATTATTAAGTACTTGTGAGTCTGAAGATGTCTTGTCTCTTGCTTCAGAACTTGTTCAGAAATGGCCTGAAAATGTTTCTAACTGGTTGTTATCTCTCAATTTACATATTGAACATAAATCACCAACAAAATTGATAATATCAATTTTCAATGAATCAATTTCTAATGTTCCAGAAAAGGTTTGTCAGTTAGTTAATATTTATCTATTAATATTTTATAAATTTTTATTTATTTTGTAATTCAAACAAATTATTTTTGATTTTTGTGTAAGAATTTAATTTTTCTTTTTAAAGGAATCCTTACCTCTTTGGTTTTTGGCAATTGAATGGCTTTCTTCTTCTAATACTTCCAAACTGAAAGATGTTTTTGAGGTAAATATAAGATTGATCATATAAAAACAATTTATATTTTAAAATTATTGTTATGTATTTATTTAATTTAGCATGGAATTATTATGGGTGAAGTAATAAGTATTCCTTTGAAATGTTTATATCTACATTTTATTTCAAAAACTGAAGATATAAAAAGTTGCAGAAAATTATATAAAAGGTAAATTTAATAATAATAAAAGAATAAATAAAAATTTAATGTATTATTAATGATAGTGTGTAATTAAATTAATTTGCCAAAAATTATTTATTTATTTAAATTTTTAATAAAAATATAAACTATAATATTTATATTAAAATATACTTTATACACAAATATAAACTTTCATTTATAAATATACATGGCTTTATATTTAGGCTCAGGAATTTGAAGCCCCTTTCAGTTGAATTCTTTCAAAAAATGATTGAAATAGAAAATTGTCTGGTAAGTGATTTTATTTATAAGTTTCTCAATAAATCACGAAAGTTTATAAAACATAATATATGTTTGACAAAAAATAAATAAATTACTTCTGAATTCCTTAACAGCAATCAAATAGCATAAATTTTAAAAACATCAAATGTTACTTTAAATTTTTAATTTGTGTCATGTTATTTTAAATGTTGGAATAAAATATCTGAAATTAAACATTTCAATTTTGTTTACTGAAGATGAACTAACTAAAGAAGATGAATATGTTTTGGTTTAATAAATCTATTTATTTGCCAAGAAATTTAGCAGCAATTTTACTTATTTTTTACTCTGAATTTGTTTTATGATTTCTTCACTTCAATTATATATATATTTATACTTAAATGTACAGTTGAAAGTATAGCAGCACTAAATTTTCTGAATAACCAATTATTCAATTAATAACTTGTAACAATTAATAACAGTTTCAATTATTCAATTAAAACTGCAATAATTTAACATAGAATTTTCAACAATATTTAATTCTGTTTTATGATAATCTTACAATAAGTTTTTATAAAGTGATTAATTTACTTGTAATTTAAAAATTAATCAAAAAATACATTTTGATGATAATATATTTTTAAAACTTTGTAAACAAAATATTTTAAACTCTTGTCAAAACAATTTGAAATATTTTATTAAAAGAATTCGCGAATCTATGCAAAACACATTATTATAAAGTATATCCTTTTAAAAGATTCACTTAATTATTCTGTATTTAAATATCAATATTTTTATAAAAATAAACACATGAATATTAATATAAATATGAAGACGAAATGGTGAAAATGATAATTTGTTTGAATATTTTAATCTTTAATATGAGGAAGAATACACATTTATAATCTTAAAAATTTGTAAAACAAGTCTTTATTAGATTTTTTCATGTTAATATTCTAACATTTTATGTTAGAAATGTTAATAAATATGTTTCATTTATTTTCAATAATAAATATAATTGTTTTGGATGTAATAAATTTTTATTTTCAATCTTTTATGATCATAATTAAGGTAAAATGTTTTATTCTTTTAATGCAGGAAAACTCTAGTTCAATGACAATCATTTGAAACTTAATTTCAAGAAAAAATATTTTACATTTCAAAATTTATTATTTATCATATTTTTGTCATAAATTGATAAATGAAACTATTATATATAAATCATTGATTCCATTTATCAATAATTTCATTTTTAAATTTTAACTAGTGCATTATATCAAAGAGGCCCATGCACAGATTTTTTAAAAGAGTGGGATTTAAAAAAAACGTTAATTTTTCACAATGTAGTTTATTAATTTTTACAATATAGGTATATAGAGTAACACAGTGCAAGTAGGTAAAGGAGGAACTTAATGGGTAGAAAATAAATGTAAATTTTTTTTCTGTTTTTTTATTCTTCTCGAAAGGGGAAGGTTTCCCAAATTCTCCTTGTATGTAGTATTGATATCAAATGGCATTCCATGCAATGTATAAAAGTGATTTAATTTAAAAATTTTATGCAATTATAAGTACAGTAGACAGCCCTATAACATGGTTCATATAATACAGATTTGTATAACACAGCAAAAAAATTGCGATCATGTTCGTATAAACACGCTAAAAGAGACTCATATAATACGGTAAAATGTCATCGCCGACTCGTATCGCGACAGGATTGGTCGAATCTAGACCAATAGCAAATATTGCACAAACTGTTGAGTTTAAACGAGCACTGGACCTACTAAAAAACATTTATTATTCAACAGCCATAAAAATTATATTTATATTAATGATGTCTCCAAAGTTCAGCAAATTTTTCACAGAAAAATAACTTATCAGAAAACATGTGCCCGCCATTTGATGCGCCGCTCCGCAACGAAAACAAGCTTAAGCAATGGCATCGTCAAATGGTGCACACTCAATAAGTAATCCTACAATTTTTTGTTTATAGCATAGTTTATATGGATTATTCCCAAAAAATTATACGTGTTTTGGAAATGTTGAGTCAAAATAGTCTAGAACCGATTAATTTTATGGAAGAAAACGTTTCAAACAGCCATAGTCCCTAAACTGCACACGTGCTGGGTTGTGATTGGCTCATGTATTTAAGTGACTCGTAAAACATGGAATTCATATAAAATGGAATATATCTACCATGTTATAGGGGAATCTACTGTACAATAAATTTAAGCTATAATAGAAATATTAAAATAAAATTATTTAACATTTAGTAAACTTACAAATACTGAATATTCTCTATTATTTTCAGAAGAATCCTATAATAAAGAGGTTGAGAAATATTTATGAAGATGGTCTTCTTGAGTTTGGTTCATCATCAGTGGGTAAGGATCCACCTATTTTTAAGTAAAAACAGATTCTAGATTAGAATCTATGAATGTATTGATTTTAAAAAAGGGAGAGGATAATTGATTATACATGTAATAAAATTTGAGTTACACTCATGTTCTGTAAGCAGTTTTATTTTGTTGTTTCTGGATGGAAAATATTCAGACATAGAAATCTCAACAATAATTTAGGATCATTTGGTATAAAAATATTAAATATTATCCAAATGTAAAATGAATGTACACTACACATTTAATAATTGAGTAATTATTTTTCAGTAATTTAAAAAATACTATATTAATAGAAAATATAAAATTGCATTGATAAAATGTTTTATTTACTTCATAAAATGAATAATTTAGTAATATAAAACAAAATAGAATATTTATTTTATTTATCAAGAATATTTAGTGTGAAAATATACATTTTTTTTCTTTTTCTTGTAAATTTTAATTTTGTAACAGCTGCATCATTTTTAATGCATTCTGTATATCTTGAATAGATTTTTTTTTTTTTACAAAAATTTGATTTGTAAAAATTTACACGAATATTTATTTAAAAAATTGTTCAAGAGGAATATGACAAAAATAATTTATTTTAAAATTATTTTTTAGATCTCTGGTTGGATTATGCTGAACTTGAATTGACTCATAAGAAAGGAATGCCAACAGAAGTTGGAAACATTTATTGGAGAGCTATGAGAACACTAGAATTAGAGGAGGAAAAAGAGTTATTCATGGTTAAATATACAGCATTGTTAAATAGTCATACTTAATGTTATGATTGACTAGAACTGTAAATAAATAAATTTTAATTTTTTCATGTTTATATTTTTAATAAATATGAAATTAACAATGAATAGTTTATAATTAGAATAATTATATTTTTAAAAAATTCTAATTTTAATAATTATACTCTATTGTAATAATTTTTCTATAATCTGTCACTTGCCAGTCCAACACTTCACAGGGTAGTGCACATGAAATCTCCATGTTACCTTCAAAATTAACTATTAATTCTTTTTATCTCTGTCCTTACTGTTTTAAATTTCTGTGTATATGTCTACTTGGAGCTTATTTATTAATAGGACTTATACTGGTATAGTATACAGATGAAAATAAAGATATTTTGTTTTGACTTTTGACTAAGATCTCTCTTTGCTAATCAGAAACTACACCAGTATAGTAAGCCCAATTAATAAACAAGGTCCAAGCAGACTTCATGTTACTACATGTCAATGTATGAGGCAGAGAGACTGTTATGTGTATACTGTCAGTTGTTAGTTTGTTCAGTGTGATCGGAAAAACAGTCACAAACCTGATTAATATGACAAACATTGTATTGGAACCTACTTATTGGTTTTGGAAGTGTTTTAGAATGTAGTGATGTTTGAAAGAAATAGGCTGCCTCAATAACTTCAAGAAGACGGATGGAGTGATGGGATAAGGCAACGATCTATCAAGGAGGATCTTTCCAGTAGGACTTTCTATGAGAAACACTTCCCTATTTGGGGGTGTTAGACACGAAATCGGAATATTACATGGCCAACCCGTTAGTGAGATATGAACCCGCGACAAGCAAGTGTTTAGTGGTTTTAGTCACTCTAGTGGGCCATGGGGGCAAAGAAAATTGACTTTCCCAAAATTTTTTACAAATATAAGTATCAGATTTTAATTTTCCACCACTGATAATTCATTAACCTTTTTATTTTCTCTGACTGGACAAATTGTTATTCTTATTTTGCTCAAATTTTCCCTGAATTTGGGATGACCCATGGTCGTTAGTACTACATTAAATAATTAGTTATTTGATGATGATAGAAATATTTTTTGCAAACTCCTTTATTCAAATAAATTGAAATTTATTCATCTTTAATATTTAAGTATCTATGTGATCTTATCTTAATATTTATTTATATAAGATTATTCTATGGATACTATTTTTCTTCGCAACGCAAATATTTTACAATATACTTTATATGCCAGGAAGTTAATGATGACATTATATTATATATAATAAAAATATATAGGCCTATATAATTATTTTTGTTATACTTTAAAAAGATATAACATTTTTGAAAATAAAAGTTATTTATATTATTACATTACAGAATTATATACTTTCCTAGAACTGTCATCTAAAATATGTATAACTTATGGGCTATGAATTAGGCTATATCATTACTTATATTAGTGGAACGTTATAGTTATAGGGCCTAGGCCAATTTGAATTATGGGGCTCCATGTATAGTGTTGACTTTGAATACTTTGTTGGGAAAATATTTTCTTATGAAAGATTGGAGGGCGCAAACCAATTGGCCTTTTTGTCCATAGGATAACACACCACTGACTTATATAATATAACATTTTGATAAAAAATTTATTAAAAATAAGTGTGTATTAAAGAGGTGGTATATAAGAAGTGTACAATTTTATAAATTTACTGACTTACTTTTCAAACATATCTTAAATGTCTTGGTTTTACTTAAATACTTTTAGTTTGAATGTAGATGCTAACAAATTTATTTTTTAGTTTAATTTGTTATTTTNAATTTATTTTCTAAAAATTAAATATTTTAAGCTCTTATAATTTTAATTATAAAGGAATTGTCTATCGCCTAAAGGAAATAGTAAATTCCTACAATTTCAAAAATTTTGCTGTGTAATTCTTTTTAATTAAATGATTTTTAAGAAAATAATCTCGAGGAAAGATAAGCATTCGTCATTAAGTAGTCACTTGTAATAGTAGCTTTAGGTCATTTACGTTTTAAAGACGAATAAAGCTCTATCCCAGGCCCTATATAAGCATTCGAAGGGCCTGGTTATATTGCCTTATTTCATTAACCAATCCAATTCATTTTTCTTTTATAGATAAATTTATTCCATTTTAATTAAGTATGAAAAAAACGTTTCAAATATAAACTGATGTGTTACATTACAGGAAATATAAAAAAAAGAAAAATGAAATGTTAAAAATACTAAAAGAAATGATAAAAATTTATCAATAAGTAATCTGTAACTCGGGAGAAATCAATTCAAACTTAATCAAAATGAAAAAAAATATAAACATGTTTCGGTATGAATAACTTTTTATCTAATCTTTGTAACAGAAGGGATGATGACCCTCTGCAAATCATTCACTCGTGATAAGCATGGGAAACAACGGTAATTGCACTCTTCTTGTCTATCAATCTCAATTATTGTTATATAATAAAAAATGTTTTATTTATTTTATTATTTAATTTACTATTTCTTCAAATTACATTTGTTTAATATCATACACTGGAATAAATTTTACTCTTTGATAAAAAGCTTAAACTTATAAGTCTTCCTGTGAGATCTTCCATCAAACTGAAAGCAAATTATTCCAATTATAACTTGTATTAATTTAATAGGATATTAATAGTAAAATCGTCCATCAAACCAAACCAATTAATTCTTTAATTATTGTTTAAATTAATAAATAATTATTTTACTGAATAATTTTAGTATTGAATACAGTGGCGAAATGGAAGCGTTGTATTGTCGAATACGGGACAACTTCCATTCGCCCCATGCACTTTACAGAGCACCAACCTCACTCGGTTTACGTAGTTGGTGGAAGCTACGCACCAAAATATCGTATAACGCTTCCAATGATTCTATCCATGGCCGGTTCCTGGCTGTTAGCCTCCTGCATGCTAGATATTTGGCCGCCCTCGCCCCATTATGTGAATCACGAGTAGATTTATAACTTAACCCAACCGATAGGAATTTACTGGTATGTTTTTATGATAGTTCTGTATAGTTGACAGGAGTTTTAAAAAATCCATTATTAAAATATTTGATATATTTATTCTGCTTTTATTCCACTCTCCCATCTTGTATTACTTACAGATTTCAATGTTAAACTAGTGATATTACGATTGTTAAGGGGACAATTGGACAAGTCCAATTTTCCCCTTAACAATCCAATTGCCCCTCTGTGGGACGTGGGCCCCACGTTGGAAAACACTGCATTAACCTGTATCGACACCCTCTGAATTTGGCATGCATGCACGCACTGCATACCTACCAAGATCGTCTCTGATTCCTTCCATGAGTCACTCGTAGGGAGCAAATTTAACTAAGTGGATTGTTTTAATATTTAAAAAGTAAAGAATATTTTATGTTATTTTTATGTACAATATGTTTCTTCACAAAACTATATTTAATTATAATTTTCTTTAAAAGTATATTCATACAATTGAATATTTTGTACAGTATCAGGTATGTATGTACTGTACCTGTATATCCACCACACATTTTATTTCACCAAGTAAGTTTTTATTATTTTATTTATAACTAGCATTACCCCGCTACGCGTTGTTGTGGCTCAAAATGTATCTATTATAAATGTATAACACTTGCCCCGTGGAGGGCAATTTTTCGAAAAATCCCTTTTTAGTGTATATTCTGTTGACGTACCCTATTAAAACGCAAAAAAATCGCATCTAAAATAGTATAATAGAAGCTAAGTTCTTCACGGTAAGCCTTAATCCTGTCCATCTCTCCCCAGTGGGGGAAATTTCGACACGTATATTATATAAAAACACGTGCGTATTCGAATGCAGCGTTGTGTCAAAATTTCAAAGGAATCAGTAGGAACAAACGAACATTATATTTTTATTTATATAGATAAATAGAAGATGATCTGCTTCACAGAACAAACGAATAAGAATGGACCCTAGAGGGCCTAGAGTCTAGGCCCTAGACTATCACAGATTTGCTTTGTCTATACTAATATTACAAAGAGGTAATGTTTGTAAGTATGTATGTATGTATGTAAGTTTGTTTGCAACAGGTAATCTCCGAAACTACTCATCCGATTTAAAAAATTCTTTCACTAATATTTAGAATGGAACCTCGGGGTGGACATAGGCTGTATTTTATTCCGTTAAACATTCATATAAATTAAATTAAAATATATAATCTAGGTTAAGGTTTTTATGTCCAACAGATGGCGCTACGAGTACGACGCCCTAAGTTTGCTTTTCTGTGA